>NW_027515112.1:755000-861024 GCF_048772815.1 Callospermophilus lateralis
TTCTGGGTCACACTGATATCTGAGTTTTCTGAGATGCTCGCCATTCACTTCAGCTATCCAGTACATGGCCATGTCACAGATCTTGGAGGTGGTACATATCTTGGACACAAAACCATGAGCCTATTCTGGAGAGTGGCTAGAATTCCGGAAGGAAACAGAAACTTAGGAAGATAGCAGGTGTTGCCCATGGATAAGGCAAGCCTCAGTTCATTCATAAGTTGGGCAAGATGAATGCTGGGAATCTTTCTACTATACAGGACACATCAATTGTTGCATTCTCTTTTCTAATATCTACAACCACGGACACAGTGGATACACAGACATAGAAACACTCGCCTTGTCAAACTACTTACTAGAAAAAGTCTACTCCAAATCAAACAAACCACCTTTCCTACCTATTCGCAGATCATGAGACAAAACCTGAATCACACCCACAAAGGCACATCCTTCCCCCATGTAACTCTGTGACTATCCGGAGTGTCCTTTGAGTGGTGGGCCAAACTATGTTCCCCCAAAATGGCCTGTCCTATCTCAGATCTGGTCTCCTTGGCCAACTCTGTGAAGTTGTCAGGAGCCAGCAGTGAACCACCACCTGCTTTCTCAGGAAAGGACCCTATTCAGAGCTCTCCTGGTATTTGGCCATCCTCACATCTGTAGGTACCAAGAAAGACTGACACTCTCCTTGGTAAATCCAAAAAAATGAGCCAATGGGTATTGGACTGGACTGGCTCCAGGTGCCTGGCTTCCTGGATCCGAAGTTCAGAGAGTTCCATCACCAAGAAAGTGAGGTAGATCACTTCTTCAGGAACTGAATGAGGTCACTGCCTTGACAACCACTTTGTACGAACAGTTGCTTTCAACGGTCCCATGAGATGGAGGCTGCCCCTACTTCCTGTGACATTTTCATAAGTTAGAATGGTATATAAACCATGGGCACTCGGGAACCGCTCTCCACCTAGGACTGGTTTGGTCCATCTTCTCTACATTAAGAAGAGAGAGGCTGACTCATACACATCCCTTCATGCTGACGAGGTTGTTTGCCATAGAAGATGACTTTTCTCTCTCAGTCTTTCATAGCTGCCTACATCTTCTCAAAAGATCATTTCTGCATGGACCTTTGATGTTCTCAACAGGTGGAAGATGCCCTACATTCCTGTATTGTAAAACTAACCCTGTCCCTGCTCTTCTGTAAAGTTTGATTGAGAGAACAGTGTATGGTTTGGGTTAATAACATGTTCAATTTGGGTTAGGAATATTTCTGCATGACAAATAATGGTATTGGGAAACTATGATATTTACAAGAATATATAGGTGAAATATAAGTATAAAAATAGAAATCTAGGGAAGATATGTAGCCCAGAAGGGCATTGGGCCCTTAATTGGTACACATAGCTTTGAATGATGTTCTGCAAAAATGTCTCAGATAAATCTATATACAATGGCATAGGAGCTTGTACCTTGGATGATTGAATGTCGAAGAGAACATCCACTCAAAAAGAGATAGTCGGTAGGATTAGGAAGATAGTCGGTAGGTTTAGAAAGAAGAGTGAGTATAGGATTTAGACCAAAAGATCTTAAGCAATAGGGTTTCGGGTAGACAGTGAATGTAAAAGTCAGCATATGTGAAGAGTCAGTCACAATGATGAACAGGGGAAAATATGTAGGAATACAGACATAAATAGAGACATTACTAAATCAGGCAAAGTATAAAGTGAGTGATAGGATTAGACATTTTCAACAGGCTTGAGGTTGAATATATAATCTTAGGAAGAAACAAATATGTAGTCACCAATACGATTGACATTTCAGAGCATTAGGAAACCTGGACATGGAAGGTTTTAGTAATCCATGCTCACTTTTCATTTAGGCTTTGGTACAATCTTAAGAGTGACCTTTGCTTTTTTGGTCCAGAATATTACTGTGATAAAATGTATATGTAGATCAGATGACATGAGTATTTCTTCGACCATTTCTGGCAGCAATATTTAAAATATGTATAAATTAGTATTGGGGGTACAACGAGGTGTACCCTGTGTCTATAAATATAGAGATAATGCATGAATAGATCATACAGTTAATAAATAATATAACTGGTTCCACTTTAAATAATGGATTGAATTGATATCTGAAAATATATAAGAAATCATATATTGATATAGAATCATTCATAACAACTAGTTATACGTCTAATTGTAATCTTAGTGTTATGGTTTATCATGAAGAGTGTGTGAGTTTTGCTTCAAAAGTGATTATGGAAATCGAAAATAATGTGTTTGGAAAGAAGTCTCATGAAAAGACCAGTCAGACACATGGAGGAATACATGTTTCTGAAGCAGAAAGTGATTGAAAGTGAAATAAATGCCTATAAATTTGTGAACGTGTGGATGAAATATATATGCTATAATGTGCATAAACTCAAGAAATAGAAATGTACCAGTGTTGAATAAAAATGAACTTCAAAATAAATGTCATGTCCCATAGGAATCTACTTGCATTGATATTAAACTGGGTTAGTTACTGTAGAAATATTAGGATTTATATGCACTATTCACTGAAGTAAGTTTTCAATACTAGGAAACAAATATGTATTTCAGGTGAATGAATATTTCTGAGAATAATCTTGTGAAAATTTGATTATAAATCCACATATATGAACAAGAATAAATTTAGGGAGTGTATAATAAGACACATATGTTAAATATTATGAAATATCTGGAGAGTATATATATATATATATATATATATATATATATATATATATATATATATATATATATATGCCAATCTAATTACACAGTGAAATATATATCATCCACAGATCCAAAAATATTCATTTTAGTCGATATGGATTTGTGTATAACTTTTTTTAACTAGGAAGCTCCCCCATAGGTTGAATTTTCAGTTCCTACATCGTTTAGGAGGAGTGATCTCTTCTCACAGTTTGTATCTGCCAAGTCATGTAACTCATGAAAATTTGCGTGTGATACCAGGTAGGATTCTATATGTGCATATAAAAATACAAGTGCTGAATAGACTACAGAGAAAGGGAGACAGGAATTCACATATTTGTTAACGTTAAGAGAACATGGAGAACTATTTCAATTAAAAATGGACTAGATTTATAACTCCTACCCTATATAATGCAAAACGCAAGTCCAAAAATACAACATGCCTCCTCTGAACTGCTTGTATTTCTATTCTGTTTCGGTTATTTTTCTCCATCATATTATGATTAGTACTCAGAATCTATTAGGGTATGTGTTAGTGTCAGGGATTCAGTATTTCAAATGTAAAATAGAAAAAGGAATCCAATGTGTATACAAATATGTGCTCAACAAAATCTTCCCACTCTCATCCAGAACAATTCCTTGACATTACCTTCGCCCAAAGTAAGACACAATTAGAGGAGAAGAGTTAGAAAATCTGTGAATATATATATGGAATGGAATATGCTCAGTGCAACCTTGGCAGTGGTAGAGGAGTTTCCAAAAGAATGGGACAGGGTAAAAACTCCATAAACATGGAGCTCTGCTGGCCTAAATACTTCTTGAGAAACTGCCTCTGAGGTTGGACACTTGAAATATATGTTGTTGTCAGGAGCTTTAGCTGCTTTCTAGTGAGACCATAAAATCTGTGTCTGCATCTATGTGACCTGGAGGAAATGGTTTCTTATTTTCCAAAGAAACATGAGGCACCAGTGCTGAATTCTCTCTTTGTAAGTAAACGGTGACCATTGGGGGATAAGTGTCTTTTCATGTGGACTGTGAAGCCATTTGGTCATCTTCTATTTTCGTGGTGTTTCTTGCTGCTGCACTGGGACTTTGGCAATTGCTTCATGAAATTAAAGGAGTTCAACTGGGACACAGTTCTGGAGGCAAATCTGTCATGTGTGGTGAGTCAGCGTCTGCAGGAGAATGCACCAACCAGGCTTCTAACGCACATAGCTTGGCCCCATGTCCATAGCAACCTGATTCTGAACATTGCCCAGAAACATCTCCATATAACAAGATGCCTTTTCATGTAAGGGTCTGCTGGCTGCACCATGTCAGTCACAAGCCATTTGGAAGCCAATGGCAGATCCACATGGCCCAAAAACAAATTTTTTATCACACACCTTCCCACCACTGCTCTAGGCACATTACTCAGCAGGTTCCAACTTACTGGCATCTCTGTTCTACACCATTTTCATGAAGCCCAGTCAATCAAGACACTGTCTGGTACACTCATGATCAGCAACATCCAAAGGTTCTCCAGTGCCACCTGGTCATGGAAATTTCAAAAATTTCATGGTATTTATCAAGGCATTTTTCAAAGATGACGTTGGAGGCACTGTGGGTTTCAATTCATTCAGGAACCATTAAATGGTGAGGAAGCTCATTTCAATGAATGCTCTGGAGAACTCTCACAGGCAAGGCTTCCCAAAGAGTGGCCAAAAGGTCACATGAAGCCAGGCCCATTGAGGTCTACAATGTGACGTCCATGGGTGTTGTGACTCTCAACTATGGATGCCAAGTCTTTCAGATTAAAATCATGTGATATCCTGGCTGAGATTTCCCGGGCTCTTTGGAAAGCCACCCTGGGCCTAGATCTCTGTTTCCAAGGGTGATTCTCATAGGTGGCCTCCTAAAATCCCAACAAAATTCATGGCAATACTTCTCTGAAGTCAGTTCCAGAACTCAGTCTATAAGGGGAATCACACCAGAGTTCAAGCCCAGGTTTTCTCAGTCATGTCTTCCAACCGGACACAAATGACCAAAATTAAAACCAAAACACTCCCATATGGCCCTCATCTTCTTCCATATAGACACTAATCATAACCTCTGGCTGTAGGTTTCCATGAGTGACGGAGTCCAGGAGAGTGGCCAAAATAACTCCCTTGCCCTCATTGGTGTAACATCAGGGTGGTCTGGACACCCTTCATGTGAACCAGGATTGATCAAATATGCTAGACGTTAATACTTCTATGCTTCTCCAATTTGTGGAAAACTGAGTATCAGGTATATAGTTTTATGTGATTTGCCGTCATGAGAAAACACAAGCACCTCTGCAGGTCTTTGAAGAACTCATTTGACCCAAAGGATCCCTATTCTCACTTGATCGAGTTCAAGAACTTTAAAGATAAAGGCGAGAGACTTCATCCACAATGACTGCTCTTTTGACCAATTTGGTTTTGGATGCACACATGGGATCTCTCTTTACATCCATCAGGTGCTGAGAATCTGAGCCACAACCTCACATAGGGCCAAGAGGCTGATTCAGACACATCCCTTTCCAAAGCAATTAAGCAAAGAGCCACAGGAGATGCCCATTCATTTCCATTTGAAAACTTTTTCTTCAGTCTTCACAAAGGGGTGGCATGAGGCAAAGACCTTCCTGACATTCAGGGCAACAGAACAATAGGTTAGCAATAGGCCAAAAGCAGGGTTTCTCCACTGAGACTTTCCTGGTCACACTGATATGTGAGTTTTCTGAGATGCTCGCCATTCCCTTCAGCTATCCTGTACATGGCCATGTCACAGAGCTTGGAGGTGGTACATATCTTGGACACAAAACCATGAGCCAATTCTGGAGAGTGGCCTGAATTCAGGAAGAAATCAGGAACTTAAGAAGATAGCAGGTGTTACCCATCCATACGGCAAGCCGCATTCCATTCATAAATTGGGCAGGAAGAATGCTGGTAAGCTTTCTACTAGACTGGACACATCAATTGCTGCATTCTTTTTTTCTAATGTCTACAACCATGGACACAGTGGGATACACAGACATAGAAACCTTCGCCTTGTCAAAACCCTTATTAGAAACCGTCCACTATAAACCAAACAAACCGCCTTTCCTACCTATTCTCAGAACATTAGACAAAATCACAAACACACACCCACACCCACAAAGGCACCTCTTTCCTCAAAGTAGGTCTCTGACTATCGTGTGTGTCCTCTGACTGCTGGGCCATACTATGTTCCCATCAAATGGCCTGTCTTGTCTCAGATCTGGTTTCCTTGGCCAACTCTGTGAAGTTGTTAGGAGACAGCGGTGAGCCACTTACTGCTTTCTCAGGAAAGGCCACTCTTAACATCTTTCCTGTCATTTGGCTATCCTCACATCAGTAGGTAGCAAGAAAGACTGACTCTGTCCTTGGTAAATCAAAAGAAGTGAGACCACTGGGACTGGGACTGGGACTAGATTTGTGTGCCTGGCTTCCTAGATCCCAAGTTCAGAGAGTTCCATCACCAAGGATGTGAGGTGAGGTCACTTCCTTCAGGAACTGAATGAGGTCACTGCCTTGGCAACCACATTGTCTTAACATTTACTTCCAAAGGTCCCATTAAATGGAGGCTTCCCCTACTTTATGTGACACTTTCACAAGTTAGGATGGTATATCAACCATTGGTAACTGGGAACAGCTCTCCACACAGGCCTGGTTTGGTCCTTCTTCTCTACATAAAGAAGAGAGAGGCTGATTCAGACACATCATTTCATGCTGACCATGTTGTTTGCAAAGGAAGATGACTTTTGCTCTCTCAGTTCCTTCATAGCTACCTACATCTTCTCTAGAGATCATTTGTGCATGGACCTTTTAGTTTCTCAGCAGTTGGAAGATTTCCTTCATTCCTGTATTTTAAGACCAACTCTGTCCTTGCTCTTCTCTTATGTTAGATTGAGGGAACAGTGTATGGTTCGGGTTAATAACAGGTTCGATTTTGAATAGAAATCATTCTGCTGGATGAATAATGGTATTGGAAACCTGCAATATTTACAAGAATATATAGGTGAAATATATGAGTATGAAAACAGAAATCTAGGTAAGATTTGAAGTCCAGAAAAGCATTGAGCCCTTGATTTCGGTATTAAGCTTTGATTTATTTTCTGCACAGATGGGATACTTTGCTTTGAATTATGTTCTGCAAAGATGTCTCAGATAAATTGATATATAATTGCATAGGACCTTGTAACTTGGATGATTGATTGTAAAAGAGAACTTCCAGTCAAAAAGGAGTAATCGGTAGTATTAGGAAGATAGTCGGTAGGTTTATATAGGAGAGTGAGTATAGGATTTGGACCAAAAGTTCTTTAGCTATAGGGTTTCGGGTATACAGTGAATGTAAATGTCAGAACATGTGAAGAATCAGTCACAATGCAGAACTGGGGAAAATATGTAGGAATGCAGATATCAATAGAGACTTTAGGAAATCTGGCAAAGTATAGTTGGTTGTGAAATGTTAATAAAATAGGTACTTGTCACTTCCTGTTTTTCTGTATGCTTAATAAAACACTGTTGAAATCTTGAGAACTGTTTTCTAATCTTTTTCCCAGAATGTGCTGTCCCCAACTGCCAAACTGCAGAATGTACTCCCTCACCCAGTTGCACGCAAACTGCTCACTCGCCCAGACTCATCAATAAACTTCCCTCCCTGCCCACTTCAAGGAAAGTATATGAGCTCTGCTGTATTCAAATTAGCTCTGAGCCCCAGCATGCTGGACCCCCAATAAAGCCTTTGCTTTTGCATGAGAGAGTCTCTTGGTGGTCTCTTCCCCCAACGCTCTCCCGACCTTTATATATGGAGGTTCCTTCGAGATCCGGCAGGGGCGGAAGAGAGACCTCAATGGGCTACTCTCAGGGAAAGTAAGGCGCCTCTTTCTGGTTTCAGGTTTCAGGTAAGGGCTTGGCAAAATGGCTGTTGATGAAGTTGCATGAGCTCTCTTTGACGGTGGCTGGCAGATGTGTCACAGAGCCACAGGCTCTGGGGGACGCCACAGAGGACTCGGGAATCAAGGAACAATAGTCTCCTCGACTCAGTGATGTTTTGTTTCAGATTCGGTTTTGCCAGCCCATCGGGTTTTGCCGGCTGCTCAGTCTTGGTCTCAGTGTTGGACGTTCATTGCCTGTCTTTATTATCTTGTCTTGTCTGTGTCGTGAGAGTTGCTTTTACTGTTTGTGTATCTTTCATTATGGGACAGGTCACTTCAATGCCTCTGTCTCTGACCTTGATCACTGGACCAAAGTCCGCTTAAGGGCTCAGAATCTTTCTTTTTCAGTAAAACGCTGGACCTGGCAGACTCTCTGTGCCTCAGAATGGCCCACCTTTGCATTCGGATGGCCCCTAGAAGGATCTTTCTACTTCGCACTAATTTAATAAGTCAGAGATACTGTCTTACAGCCAGGGCCACATAGCCATCCCGATCAACAGCCATATATCTTAACTTGGCAGGACCTCTGCAAATCTCCTCCTCCATGGGTGAAGCCTTTCCTTGCCATGTCCCCGCTCCTACTCTTTTCCCCACGATCTCTCAAACCCTCTGCTCATCCTCCTCCTCAACCCTCTGTTCTCCCTGAGTCACAAGATTTGACTCTACTGGACTCTCATCCCCCTCCTTATCTTCTACCCTCATCCCACAACCCCCAACACCCTCTAAGTGATTCCCCTGCTGCTGACTCAGCCTCTCCGCCATTGGAGAAAGATAAGCCAGCCCAGCGCACTCCAGATAACTCCCCTGCAGCACACACAGCCCCTCCTCCCCTGGAGGAAGCTGGCCTGGCTAAAGGAACTCGACAGCGTCAAATGATTTAAAACCCTGAAACTCCCGTGTTGCTCCCCCTCCATTCCTATGGGCCAATGATTGACAACGGCCATGGAGGAAAAATGCAAGCCTACCAGTATTGGCCTTCTCCTCTTCAGACCTATATAAATGGAAAAATAACAATCCTCCTTTTACCGAGGACCCAACCTGGCTCTCAGGTCTGGTTGAGTCATTGATGTTTTCACACCAGCCTACTTGGGATGACTGCCAACAACTCATAGGGACTCTCTTCATGACAGAGGAACAAAAGAGAATCCTCCTGGATGCTAGAAAACAATATCCTCGGACTAGATGGGTGACCAACACAACTTCCCAACATAATCAAAGCCGGCTTTCTCTTGAAACGACCCAAGTGGGACCCCAACACATTTGAAGGTAGGGAGCATCTGTCCACTTATCACCGGGCTCTAATAGTGGGTATCTTAGTGGCCGCTAGGCGACCAACTAATTTGGCCAAGGTAAGAGAGATTATTCAAGGGCCTGGTGAATCTACCTCTATGTTCCTAGAGAGAACTATGGAGGCATATAGGAGATATACTACTTTCGATCCTCAGGCAGAGGATCAAAAGGCATCTGTCACAATGGCCTTTATTGGGCAAGCTGTCCTAGATATTAAAAGAAAGTTACAATGCTTAGATGGATTACAAGATATGATTTTGAGAGATTTAGTTAGAGAAGCCAACAAGGTATACTATAAGAGTGAAACTGTGGAAGAGAAGGGAGCAAAGGGAGGATGAGAGAAGCAAAAGACAGACTAAGGCATTGACTAAGGTCCTGGTCACAACAACAAACAGGCCAGAAATTAAGAAACAGAGAGACAGAAAGGGATACCTGGGCCCACACTAGAGGCCACCCCTGGCCTCAGATCAATGTGCCTACTCTAAAGAAAAAGGACACTGGGCCAAAGAGTGCCCTAGAAAGAGACAGCCACGCCAGCCAGACATTCTGACTCTGGAGGATGACTAAGAAAGTCGAGGCTCAGATCCTCTCCCCGACCTCAGGGTAACTTTTGAAGTGGAGGGGACCCCAGTAAACTTTGAAGTAGATACAGGGGCAATATACTCAGCCCTTAAGGCCCCATTGGGCCCTCTATCAAATAAAAGGTCTCTAATTCCAGGGTCTAAATGCAGTAAATATCAGACTTTGACAACTAAGGGGACCATGGACCAGGGGAAAGGATAAATCCATCACTCCTTCCTAGTAATCCCAGAATGCCCGGCCCCATTGATGGGCAGAGATCTGCTCACCAAGCTCTGGGCCAAAATAACTTTTAACCCTGAAGGCCCCCAAGTGGAATTTCTAAATCCTTCAGTAAACACTCCTATAATCATGGCTCTAACTATGTCAGTAGCAAATGTTCATCAACTCACTCATCTTTGTTCAAAGAAACTGCATTCATTCCTGAAAGATCAAGAACAGAGTTTTCCACTAACCGACTCACAGTGAAAGAAAATAACTGAATGGGTAACAAAAGCCTGTCAGGTCCATCAATTGGTTAATACTTACCCTTCCAAGCTTTCTGCAGGAAAGCACCTACGAGGAACCATACCAGGAAAATTCTGGGAAGTGGACTTTACTGAAATTAAGCCAGCAAGGTATGGACTTAAATATCTTCTAGTCTTTGAAGATACATTTTCAGGACGGATTGAAGCCTTCCCCACAAAAAAAAAGAAAGAAAAAAGAAAAAAAAAGAAACAGAGCAAATGGTTTTCAAGAAGATCCTGGAAGACATTTATTCTCCCCTTGACGACCAGTAGTCTTAACCCTCATCAGCCCCTTAAGCAGCGATGGCTGATCACAAATCCTACTGGAAAAGAAGTATGGTCTATCTCACATACAGCCCCCTTATGGACCTGGTGGCCATCTCTCCACCCAGACATTTGTCAGCTGGCTATAGGTCTTTCCTATTGAGATATCCCTAATGAAGAGGATCCCACTAAAATTCCATTAAATCCCTTCAGTACCATAGAAAATGGAAACAAACATTATGGATGTAGGGACACGTGAGCCAGATGCAGGTTGGCTAGCCTAGATTACTATGTTTGCCCGGCGGAGTATCAAAGCCACAAACAGTCACGGCTGTGCGGGGGGGGAGCAGACTTCTTCTGTAAGTCATGGGGCTGTGAGCATACAGGGACTGCCAGATGGAACCCAAACTCCTCATCAAATTCTGTAAACAGCATTGGCCATATTACCAATTAGATAACCAACACCGATGGCCCCAAGAGGGGTCTCTATATCCTCAAATTCTGCATGACCTTTTAAACTTCTGAAAGTGCTCAAAAGGGTAAAAGGAGATTCCCCTATGTGGAGGCCTTCTCCCTCCTTTGCTCACATCCTGAACTATGCTTCTCCAATAGATGCTTACCCTCAGCCTTCTGCTCCAGACTCTCTGCTGTCACTCCCACCTCAGCAACTTGATTTCTGCCCTCCAATATCTAGATCAAAAACCCAAATCTCCGCCAGTTCTCAGACCATTGCCCCCTTGCTGAGGTAGCAGGTACTGAGGTACCACTCCACTCACTCACTACTCTCTTCTCCTGTCAGTGCCCGCACTGGGTCCCTCCAGGTCCTCTTACCAGCTAATGCAAAGCTCAAACCCACTGAGGAGAACCCTCAGACCCTTATCCAAAATGTAATGAAAATGGCCTTTAATGTTGCTTTGTCATCACTGAAAACAGGTTACTAAAAATTTAAAGTCCCTCATAGGCTTTTTGGGATGCTCACTCCCGTTTCCCCCTCTGTTCTATCTGTTCTACTGCTCAAATTTTTCTTGCTATTAAGATCCCAAAGCCCTCTCCCAATATTCTTTTACATCTCTCCTTCCTCATTCTCAGTTCCACGGAAGTTGCTCTCATCCCTGACTTCCAAGTCGTCCCCCTCTGTACCAGGTCCACAGAAAAGTCTTAATTAACCTTCTCCAGAAGTCTTCACCATGGCTGATTTACGACTTTCAGCAAAACAGTCCCTATAAAAGAGATCACTGTAGATAAACTTCCTATTTTCGTGTTGCCCTGGTCTCCTTGGAAACTGGCTAAAAAAAACCAGCACTCCTAATCTAGACACACCCTTAATAGTTTTTCACAAATATGTGAAAAAAAGGCCTCTGGCCTTGAGCTGGGGCTTCACAGAGATGGCTACATTTCTAAGATAAAGAAGGCACAAACTGGGCTGCATGGAAACAGCTGGCAGGTTGAAAAAAAAGAAAGGGAAGAAAAAGCTCTCCCCCACATAGGTGTCCTTGAAAAGTTAACTTGCCCCAAACTGAGCAAAAAACAGAAACGAAAACTGCTTTTTGTGAACTTCTGCAGACTGTGAACTTCTGAGCCCCTTTCCTTACATGTTGTGTACAAAATTCTGAAACTACCTAAACTTGGGTTTCAGGGGATTAATTGATTACAACAGAAGCAATGCCCCCTGAATCTGGTTGCAACCAAAAAAGACTGTTTTCCTGTCTTTGGTGCTATCTTAGGTGCCTTGCCTTGTCCGTCCCTACAACAGTATAATTCTATATACTTAAACACTGTTTATGTTTTCATGAAATGGTCAACAGATGTGATTAATTGTGTAATGGTGCAGATGTTTCCCAGAGTGCTCTATCATGATGCAGGTTCATTTGAAGATCAAAGAGGGGGGCATAGAACACAGTTCCGCTGAAAACATATGTCCCTCACCTTAGCCATTCTATTACGAATAGTAGTTACTGCAGGGTAGGGCACGGGAACCATTGCTCTGGCCCATGGGACACAACAAATGACCCAAAGCAGCAATAGATCAAAAATTAAAGATATTAGAAACCTCCATCACAGCTTTGAACGAATCTTTAACCTCTCTCTCTGAAGTTGTTTTACAGAACAGTCGAGGGTTGGACCTCCTTTTCATGAGAGAAGGGGGCCTTTGTGCTTCATTGAGGGAAGAATGTTGTTTTTATGTCTACAATACTGGAGTTGTAAAAAAAAATCTATGAGTAAATTAAAAAGATGCCTTGAAGAGCGACAACGAGAGAGAGAGAGGCCCAAGAATGGTAGTTTGAGTCTTTTTTTACACAGTCCCCATGGTTAACTACGTTTTTATCAACCCTAGCCAGTCCAATAATAATCCTCATATTATTGCTAACTATAAAACCCTGTTTTCTCAACCGTGTAATTTCTTTTCTCCAAGCTCAAATTGGACAAATTAAACTTATGGTAATACCCCACTAGCAGACATAGAATGTGACACCTTACAATGATCACTTTTATGATTAAAAGTAGCCAGAAGAAGAAGTGGGGAATGAAAGGTTAATAAAATATGTACTTGTCACTTCCTGTTTTTCTGTATGCGTAACAAAACACTGTTGAAATCTTGAGAACTGTTTGCTAATCTTGTTCCCAGAATATGCTGTCCCCAATTACCAAACTGCAGAATGTACTCCCTCACCCAGTTGAATACAAACCATCCACTCTCCCTGACCCATCAATGAACTTCCATCCCTGCCCTCTGCAAGGAAAGTATATAAGCTCTGCTTAAGCTGTTGTCAGGTCTCTCTGCTCTATTCAAGTGAGCTCTGAGCCCCAGCATGCTGGACCCCCAATAAAACCTTTGCTGTTGCATGAGATAGTCTCTTGGTGGTCTCTTTCTCCGGCACTCGCCCAAACTTTACTTGGATGATTGAATGTAGAAGAGAACATCTATTCAAAAAATTATTGTCAGTAGGATTAGGAAGATAGTTGGTAGGTTTAGGAAGAAAAGTGAGTATAGGATTTGGAACAAATGTTCTTTGCCAATAGGGTTTTGGTTAGAGAGTCAATGTAAATGTCAACACAAGTGAAGAGTCAGTCACAATGATGAACAGGGGAAAATATGTAGAAAAGCAGATATCAATAGAGACATTAGGAAATCCGGAAAAGAATAAAGTGAGTTATGGGATTAGATATTTTCTACAGGGTTGAGGTTGAATGTATGAGCTTAGGAAGAAACAAAGATGAAGTCAACAATAGGATTGACATTTGAGAGCATTAGCATAGCCCAAGACAGTGTCCAAAATAAGCTCCGTTGCCCTCATTTGCCTAAATTCCCGGTGGCTTGTACATCCTTCCTGTGTACCAGGAGTGATCAAATAGGCCTGACCTTAATATTGCTCTGCTTCACCAATTTGAGGCCTACCGAGTGTCGGGTACACATTCTTTATGTAAATTGGAGAGATGAGAAAACCCAAGCACCTATTGGAAAGCTTCTGAATTAATTTGAAGAAATCATTTGACCCAAATGATCCCTATTCTCACTTGATGGAATTCAGAAACCTTACAGAGGAAGGCAAAAGACTTCATCCACAATGACTGCTCCTTTTTGCCATTTTGGATTTGGATGCACACATGGGATCTTTCTTTAGATCCATCAGGTGCTGAGTATCTAAGTCAAAGAATCACACTGGGCCAAGAGGCTGATTCAGACACACCTCTTTCCAAATCAATTAAGAAAAGAGCCAAAGGTGAATCCTATTAATTTCCATTTGAAAAATCTTTTCTTCAGGATTCAAAAAGCTGTGGCCTGAGACAAAAACCTTCCTGACTCTCAGGGCAACAGAACAATAGGTAAGCAAATGGCCCA
The DNA here is from genome assembly GCF_048772815.1 of Callospermophilus lateralis. Taxonomy (NCBI): domain Eukaryota; kingdom Metazoa; phylum Chordata; class Mammalia; order Rodentia; family Sciuridae; genus Callospermophilus; species Callospermophilus lateralis. The sequence goes on from NW_027515112.1 coordinate 769,167, forward strand.
AAGCAGGGATTCTCCACTGAGACTTTACTGGTCACACTGATATCTGAGTTTTCTGAGATGCTCGCCATTCCCTTCAGCTATCCAGTACATGGCCATGTCACCGAGCTTGGAGGTAGTACATATCTTGGACACAAAACCATGAGCCTATTCTGGAAAGTGGCCATAATTCAGGAAGAAAACAGCAACTTAGGAAGGTAGCAGGTATTGCCCATCAATAAGGCAAGCCATAGTCAATTCATAAATTGGGCTGGATGAATGCTGGGAAGCTTTCTACGAGACAGGACACATCAATTAATGCATTCTCTTTTCTAATGTGTACAAGTACAAACACAGTGGGATACACAGACATAGAAACACTTGCGCTGTCAAACGACTTACTAGAAACTGTTCACTCCAAATCAAACAAACCGCCTTTCCTACCTATTCTCAGAACATGAGACAAAACCACAAACCCACACCCACACCCACAATGGCACCTCCTTCCCTCAAATAGGTCTGTGACTGTCCGGTGTGTGCTCTGACTGATGGGTCATACTATGATCCCCCAAAATGGCCTGTCCTGTCTCAGATCTGGTCTTCTTGGCCAACTCTGTGAAGTTGTCAGGAGCCAGGATTGAGCCACTACCTGCTTTCTCAGGAAGAGCCCCTCTTCCGAGCTTTCCTGGCATTTGGCCATCCTCACATCAGTAGGTACCAAGAAAGACTGACTCTGTCCTTGGTTAATCCAAAAAAGTGAGACCACTGGGACTAGGACTGGGACTGGCTCTGGGTGGCTGGCTTTCTGTATCCCAAGTTCAGAGAGTTCCATCACCAAGGAAGTGAGATGAGATCACTTTCTTCAGGAACTGAATGAGATCACTGCCTTAGCAACCACTTTATCATAACAATTGCTTCCAACGGTACCATGAGATGGAGGCTGCCCCTACTTCCTGTCACACTTTCACATGGTAGAATGGTATATCACCTGTAGGCAAATGGTAACAGCTCTCCACACAGGCATGGTTTTGTCCATCTTCTCTAGATTAAGGAGAGATTGGCTGATTCTGATGCAACCCTTCATCCTGACCAGGTTGTTTGGCATGGAAGATGATTTTTGCTCTCTCAGGTCTTTCATAGCTGCCTACATCTTCTCCAGGGATCATTTCTGCATGGAGCTTTGAGGTTCTCAGCAGATGGAAGATCCACTACATTTCTGTATTGTAAGACCAACACTGTCCCTGCTCTTCTGTAAAATGAGATTGAGGGAACAGTGTATGGTTAGGGTGAATAACATTTTCCATTTGGCTTAGGAATCATTCTGCTGGATGATTAATGGTATTGGGAACATGCGATATTTATAAGAATATAGAGGTGAAATACATGTATGAAAAAATAAATCTAAGTAAGATTTGAAGCTCAGAAAATTATTGGGCCCTTGATTGGGATACTTACCATTGAATTACGTTCTCACAGATGTCTCAGATAAATCGATATACAATGGCATAAGACCTTGTACGTTGGATGATTGAATGTAGAAGAGAATATCCAGTCAAAAAGGGATAGTCAGTAGGATTAGGAAGATAGTCAGTAGGTTTAGGAAGAAGAGTGAGTATAGGATTTGGAAAAAAAGTTCTTCAGCAATAAGTTATCAATTAGAGTGTGAAAGCAAATGTCAGCACATGTGAAGGTTCAGTCACAGTGGTGAACTGTGGAAAATATGTAAGAAAGCAGATGGCAATAGAGACATTATGAAATCAGGCAATGTATAAAGTGAGGGATAAGATTAAACATTTTCAATCGGGTTGAGTTTGAATATATAATCTTAAGAGGAAACAAATATGTAGTCACCAATAGGATTGACATTTGAGAGCATTAGGCAACTTGGACATGGATGATTTTAGTAATCCATATTTACTTTCCATTTAGGCTTTGGTACAATCATAAGTGTGATCTTTGCATTTTGTGTCCCGAATATTTCTGTGATAAAATGTATATGTAGATCAGGTGACATGCGTATTTCTTCCACCATTTCTGGGAGCAATATTTTGAAGACATATAAATTAGTATTGGGGGTACAAAGAGGTGTACACTGTGTCTATGAATATAAAAAAAAGCATACATAGACCATACTGTGAATAAATAATATAACTGGTTTTACTCTAAATAATGGATTGAATTGATATCTGAAAATATATAAGAAATCTGATATTGGTATACAATCATTCATTCCAACCAGTTATACATCCATTGGAAATATCAGAGTTATAATTTATCATGAAGGGGATGTGAGTTTTGCTTCAAAAGTGATTATGGAAATCGAAAATAATGTGTTTTGAAAGAGGTCTCAGGAAGAGACCACTCAAGAAAGATGGAAGAATACATGTGTCCTGAAGCAGGAAGTGATTGAAAGTGAAACAAATTCGTATAAATTTGCGAACTTGTGGATAAAATATATATCCTATGATGTGCATAAACTTAAGAAATAGTAATGTACCAGTTTTGAATAAAAATGAATGTAAAAATACAAATCATGTACCATAGGAATCTACTTGCCTTGATGTTAAACTGGGACAGTAACTCTAGAAATATTAGGATATGTATGTACCATTCACTGAAGTTAGTTTTCAGTACTAGAAAACAAATATGTATTTCAGGTGGATGAATATTTCTGAGAATAATATTGTGAAAAGTTGATTATAAATCCACATACGTGAACATGAATGAATTTAGGGAGTGTATATAAGACACATATATTTCATATTTTAAAAATCTGGAGATTGTATATATATATATATATATATATATATATATATATATATATATATATATAACAAAACACACACACAGACATTCAAAAGTAGCAATAGATATGCCAATCGTAATTGATCGAGATATATATATCATCCACAGATCCAAAAATATTCAATTTACTGAACATGGATTTATGTATAATGTTGTTCAACTAGGAAGCTCACCCATTGGTTGAATTTTTAGTTCCAGCAGTGTTTAGGATAGTGATCTCTTCTCACAATTTGTGTCTGCCAAGTCAGCCACCTCACAAGAATGTACATGTGATACAAGTTAGGATTCTATATGTGCATATCAAAACACATCTGCTGAATAGGCTACAGAGAAAGGGAGATAGGAATTCACATATTTGTTAACTTTAAAACACATGGAGAGATATCCAAAATGGCGGCGGGTATGGAGAGATCAAGTCTCTGACCTCTTCAGCTGCGCTGGAATAGGGAGTCATAAACTGTCTAAATACTGTTTGCTCAGGATCACTAGGCAATGATGCACTGACATGAATCTGGGGTGAACAGTCTGGGCCACGCAGAACACACACCGAGCCCGGATCGGTTGCATTCAACCTCTGGTTTGCCTGCGTTTCGTGACTCAACACTAACGATCCAGCTGAAATAACTGGTCTGCCCTTCTGAACTTACAGAGGTAGAAGCCAACCTAACCTTCATAGGCAGTGGCCAAAGGATTGAAACGGGGCATGGGAGAGACAGTCAGGACCCACCAGTTGCATCGGTCACCCGGCAAAGGGAACGAATGATCACCATTTGCATGGGATACCACCATGGCATAGAACTGACGTCAAGGATGGAGGAGATAACTTCATTGAAACCAGCGCGACAGGTTTGTAATTCCCTAGCCATCTCTCTCCACACAGCAGGGAATCCTTAAGGGCCCCTCCCAGCTCTCCCGTAAGGGTCCCTCTCAGCTCTACCATGAGCGCGATAGCCAGACCGAGAAAATCAGGAGTGGCGCGGGACTTGTGGCACAGAACTCCAGGCTACCGCTCCCACCAGTGCTGACAACTGAGGTCTCTTGCACCAGCTACTGGGGCGTGGCTCCCGGAGGGCAAACAAATTCGCTTGGGGATCTCAGCCCCAAGCTCTACAAACTTAGGGTCTGAGGGAAGCAAACCGGGAGAGTGTGCCCAGGTATTCATAAAAACAGGTCTCCCAGGACCAGCAGACCTGGCGTGTTGCCAGTATTGTGGTGAGCGTCGCAGGTGAGCAGGGCATGGCTTGAGGAAACACAAGAGAAGGCCCTAGGGTGTCAGGATTGGACACCCGCCCAGTCTGGAAGGAAGAGCAGCTGCATAGTGATTGGTTCCCACCTACTGAGAGGAGAACCTCGGCCCAGTGGGCACAGCACCACCTATTGGAAGAGAAGTTAATCAAACTCTATGACTGCATTTATTATTATCATTATTTATTTATTTTTTAAATTTGGTTTTTTTTTTTTCTTTTGCTTTCATTTTCATTCTTGTTGTTGTTGTTTTTCTTTAACTTTTTTAATGTTTTTAAGTTTTTAAATTTCTTTATTTTATTATTAATTATTATTATTATTATTAAATTGTAATTTTCATTTTTTTATTATCATTATTATTTTTTAAATTTTTCTTTCATTCTTTATTTTCTGTTTTTTTCTTTTGTCTTTTCAATTTTCTTTTTCCCCCTTCCTTGAATTCTACCTGCCTACTCTCATTCTCTTATTGACTTCTTCCCTTCCCTTCTAATATCTTTCCTCCCAAGCATGAAATAAATTTATAAGACTAATCAGTAACTCAGCACTCAAACAGAACAAGAAGTAACATGAGCAGCATAAGAAAGCAAGAAAGAAAAAGAGTACAAACAATGAAGGACAGCATAAATACTCAGGAGGACCTAGAGTCATCAGAAAAATGATCATATAAAGAACTCAAGGAATACCTTAGACAGATGGAATGGAACCTTAAAGAAGATATGAGACAGCAAATCCAAACAGTGAAAGAACACATTGAAAATTAATTACATGAACAGATTAAAAAAAAGAAGTTAAGCATCTTTATACGGAGATAGAGATAATAAAAAAAATCATACAATAATTCTAGAAATGAAGATAACGATAAACCAAATTAAAAACTCAATTGAGAGAATTACTAAAAGAGTGGAGCAAGTAGAAGACAGAATGTCACATAATGAAGACAAAATATATCATCTTGAAAAGAGTCTAGCCAACTCAGAAAGGCTGGTAAAAAATCACGAGAAAATCATCCAAGAGATATGGGATAACATATAAAAACCAAATTTATGAGTCATCTGGATAGAGGAAGGTCCAGAGATTCAAACCACGAGAATGAGTAACCTACTGAATGAAATAATTACAGAAAACTTTCCAGAAATAAAAAAAGAAACGGATATACAAATTGTAGATTCATAGAGGACACTGAGCACAAAAAATCACAGTAGACCAACACCAAGACATTTGTTATAAACATATCTAATATACAGAACAAAGAGAAAATATTAAAAGCTACAAGAAAAAGGAGGCAGACTACATTCAGGGGTAAATCAATAAGGTTAACAAAGGATGTTTCATCACAGTTGATGAAAGCGAGAAGATCTTGGAACAACATATTTTAAACACTGAAAGACAATGGATGCCAACCAAGAATTCTGGATCCAGCAAAATTAACCTTCAGGTACGAAAATGAAATAAAAATCTTTCATGATTAACAAAAGCTAAAAGAATTTGCAGCCAGAAAACCAGCATTGCAAAGCATCTTGAGAAAAACACTACATGAGGAAGAAATGAAAAACAACAACCAAAACCATCAGTGGGAAGTGACTGGGTAATGACAGAGTGCAGGGGGAAAGCTAATCATGGAGAAACAAAGTAAATTAAAAACAAAGATAAATAATTAAACATGGCTGGAAGTACAAACCATACATCAATAGTAGCTCTAAACGTTTATGGCTTAAAATCTCCAATAAAGCAACATAGGCTGGTAACTTGGATTAATAAAACAAATCCAACAATATGTTGCCTCCAGGAGACACATCTGAATGGAAAAGACATACACAGGATGAAGGTGAAAAGTTGGGAAAATTTATACCATGCACACGGTCCTCGTAAGCAAGCAGGGGTGGCCATCCTCATATAGAATAAAATCGAAGTCAAGACTAAGTTAATCAAAAGGGATAAGAAGGACATTATATACTGTTAAAAGAAACCATTCACCAACAAGACATAACAATTATCAATATTTATGCACCAAATAATGGTGTTGCAATGTTCATAAAACAAATTCTTCTCAAGTTCAAGAATCAAATAGACCACAACCTAATAATTATGGGTGACTTCAACACACCTCTCTCACCATTAGACAGATCCTCCAAACAAAAGTTGAATAAAGAAAATATAGAACTCAATATCACAATCAATATCCTAGACTTAACTGACATATATAGAATATATCAACCATCATCAAGTGGATATACTTTTTTTTCAGCAGCACATGGATCCCTCTCAAAAATAGAGCATATATTATGCAATAGGGCAACACTCAGTAAATATAAAGAGGTGGAGATAATACCATGCATTTTATCTGATCATAATGGAATGAAACTGTAAATCAATGATAAAAGAAGGAAGGAAAAATCCTACATCACTAGGAAAATAAACAATATGTTACTGAATAATCCATGGGTTACAGAAGACATAAAGGAGGGAATCAAAAAATTCTTAGAGATAAATGAAAATACAGACACAACATATCGGAATCTATGGGACACAATGAAAGCAATTTTAAGAGGGAAATTCATCACCTGGAGGTCATTCATCAAAAAAAGCAAAAACCAACAAATAAATGAGCTCACACTTCATCTAAAAGCCCTAGAAAAGGAAGAGCAAAACAACAGCAAATGTAGCAGAAGGCAAGAAATAATTAAAATCAGAGTGGAAACCAATGAAATTGAAACAAAAGAAACTATTGAAAAAACTAACAAAAATAAAAGTTGGTTCTTCGAAAAAATAAATAAGATCAACAGACTCTTAGCCATGCTAATGAAGAGAAGAAGAGAGAGAACTCAAATTACAAACATACAGGATGAAAAAGGCAATATCACAACAGATGCTACAGAAATACAGAAGACAATTAGAAATTATTTTGAAAACCTATATTCCAATAAAATAGAAAATATGAAGACATCGGTAAATTTCTTAAGTTACATGATTTGCCCAGACTGAGTCAGGAGGGGCAATTTAAACATACCAATATCAATGGATGATTTAGAGGAAGCAATCAAAAGACTACCAACCAAGAAAAGCCCAGGACCTGATGGGTATACAGCAGAATTTTACAAAACCTTTAAAGAAGAATTAATACCAATACTTTTCAAGTTATTTCGAGAAACAGATAAAGAGGGAGCTCTGCCAAATTCATTCTATGAGGCCAACATCACCCTTATTCTGAAACAAGACAAAGACACCTCAAAGAAAGAAAAGTACAGACCAATATCTCTGATGAAGCTAGATGCAAGAATCCTCAGTAAAATTCTGGAGAATCGTATTGAAAGGTACATAAAAAATAATTGTGCACCACGATCAAGTAGGATTCATCCCTGGGATGCAAGGATGTTTTAATATATGGAAATCAATAAATATTATTCACCACATCAATTGACTTAAAGATAAGAACCATATGATCATCTTGATAGATGCGGAAAGAGCAGTTGACAAAGTACAGCATCCCTTTATGTTCAAAACATTAGAAAAACTAGGGATAACAGGAACTTACCTCGACATTGTAAAAGCTATCTATGCTAAGCCTCAGGCTAGGATCATTCTGAATGGAGAAAAATTGAAGGCATTCACTCTAAAATCTGGAACAAGACAAGGATGCCCTCTATACACACTTCAATTCAATATAGTTCTCAAAACACTGGCCAGAGAAATTAGACGAAAGAAATCAAAGCCATAAAAATAGGAAAAGAAGAACGCAAATTATCACTATGTGCTGGTGACATGATTCTATAGAATCATAGAAGACCCAAAAGGGTCTACAAAAAAAACTACTAGAACTAATAAATGAATTCAGCAAAGTAGCAGGATCTAAAATCAACACGCATAAATCGAAGGCCTTTCTGTATATCAGCAACAAATCTTCTGAAACGGAAATGAGGAAAAGCAGTTCATTCAAAACATCCTCAAAAAAATTAAATACATGGGAATCAACCTAACAAAAGAGGTGAAAGATTTATACAATAAATCAATAGAACCCTAAAAAAAGAAGTAGAAGAAGATATTAGAAGATGGAAAAATGTACCCTGTTCATGGATAGGCAGAACTAACATCATCAAAATGGCGATATTACCAAAAGTTATCTATAGGTTTAATGCAATGCCAATCAAAATCCCAATGGCATTTCTTGTAGAAATAGAGAAAGCAATCATGAAATTCATATGGAAAAATATAAGACCCAGAAATACAAAAGCAATTCTAAGCAGGAAGTGTTAATCAGGCGGTATAGTGATACCAGATTTCAAACTATATTACAGAGCAATAGTAACAAAAACAGCATGGTACTGGTACCAAAACAGGCGGGTAGACCAGTGGTACGGTATACAGGACACAAGAGACTAATCCACAAAGCTACAACTATGTTATATTTGATAAAGGAGCTAAAAGCATGCAATGGAGGAAGGATAGCATCTTCAACAAATGGTGTTGGGTAAACTGAAAATCCATATGCAACAAAATGGAACTTAATCCCCTCCTCTCGCCATGCACAAGAGAGTTAACTCAAAGTGGATCATGGAGCTAGATATCAAATCAGAGACTCTGCATGTGTTAGAAGAAAAAGTTGGCTCTGGTCTACATATTGTGGGGTCGGGCTCCAAATTCCTTAATAGGACACCCATAGCACAAGAGTTAATAACAAGAATCAACAAATGGGACTTACTTAAATTAAAAAGTTTTTTCTCAGCAAAAGAAACAATAAAAGAGGTAAATAGGAAGCCTACATCATGGGAACAAATTTTTACTCATCACACTTCAGATAGAGCCCTAATATCCAGAGTATACAAAAAACTCAAACAATTAGACAATAAGATAACAAATAACCCAATCAACAAATGGGCCAAGGACCTGAAAAGACACTTCTCAAAGGAGGACATACAATCAATCAATAAGTACATGAAAAAATGCTCACCATCTCTAGCAGTCAGAGAAATGCAAATCAAAACTACCCTAAGATACCATCTCACTCCAGTAAGATTGACAGCCTTTAGGAAGTCAAACAACAACAAGTGCTGCTTAGGATGTGGGGAAAAGGGTACTCTTGTACATTGCTGGTGGGACTGCAAACTGGTGCGGACAATTTGGAAAGCAGTATGGAGAATCCTGGGAAAGCTGGGAATGGAACCACCATTTGACCAAGCTATTGCCCTTCTCAGACTATTCCCTGAATCTTAAAAGAGCGTATTACAGTGATACTGCCACATCGATGTTCATAGCAGCACAATTCACAATTGCTAGACTGTGGAACCAACCCAGATGCCCTACAATAGATGAATGGATTAAAAAAATGTGGCATTTATACACCATGGAGTAATATGCAGCACTAAAAAATGACAAAAAAATGGAATTTGCAGGGAAATGGATGGCACTAGAGCAGATAATGCTTAGTGAAGCTAGCCAATCGTAGAAAACAAATACCAAATGTCTTATTTGATATAATGAGAGCAACTAAGAACAGTGCAGGGAGGAAGAGCAGGAAGAAAAGATTAACATTAAACAGAGACGTGAGTTGGGGGGGGAGGTAGAGAAAAGGTAAATTTCATGGTAATGGAGGGAGACCCTCATTGTTACACAAAATTACATATAAGAGGTTGTGAGGGGAATTGGAAAATAAACAAAGAGAGAAATGAATTACAGTAGATTCGGTAGAGAGAGAAGATGGGAGTGGAGGGGAGCAGGGATAGTAGAGGATAGGAAAGGTACCAGAATACAAGTTACTAATAGGGCATTATGTAGAATGTGGATGTGTAACCGATGTGATTCTGCAATCCATATTTGGGGTAAAAATGGGAGTTCATAACCCACTTGAATCTAATGTATAAAATACGATATGTCAAGAGCTTTGTTATGTTTTGAACAACCAACTAATAAAATAAAATAAAATAAAATAATCGAAAGAAAAACACATGGGGAACTATTTCAACACAAAATTGACTAGATGTATAACTCCTACCTTATATAATGCAAAATGCAAGTCCAACTATACACCATGCCTCCTCTGAAATGCTTGTAATTCTATTCTGTTTGGGTTGTTTTTCTCCATCTTATTAGGATTAGTAGTAAGAGTCTAGTAGATTAGGTGTCAGTGTCCGGTATTCAGTATTTCGAATGGAAAATTGGAAAATGGACCAAATGTGTATGCAAATATATGCTACACAAAAATTTTCCCACTCTCATCCAGAACAATGCCTTGACATTACCCTCGTCCCAAGTAATACATCATTAAAAGTCAAGAGTTAGAAAATCTGGGAATAAATATCTGGAATGGAATATGCTCAAAAGTTTACAACCTGGGAGGTGGTAGAGTAGTTTCCAAAAGTAAGGGACAGGGTAAACACTCCACAAACATGGAGCTGTGCTGGCATAAAGACTTCTTGAGAGACTGCCTCTGAGTTTGAGCACTTGAAATATATGTTGTTGTCAGGAGCTTTACCTTCCTTGTAGTGAGACCATTACAGCTGGGTCTGCATCTATGTTACCTGGAGGACATGGTTTAATATTTTCCAATGAACATGCTGTAGCAGTGCTGAATTCAATCCTAGTCGGTAAACTGGGGCCACTGGGGGCTAAGTGTCTCCCCTTGTGGACTGTGAAGTCATTGGGTCATCCTCCACATTTTGTGGTGTTTATTGCTGCTGCACTGGGTGTTTAGTATTTGCTTCACGAAATACAAGGAGTTCAACTGAAAAACAGTGCTGAAGGGAGTTCTGTCATATGTGGTGGGTCAGGGTCTGTAGGAGAATGCACCAACCAAGGTTCTATCCCTCATAGCTTGCCCCTTGACCATAGCAACCTGATTCTGAACATTCCCCTGAAACCTCTCGATATAACAAGGTCCCTTTACTTGTAAGGGTCTGTTGGCTGCACCATGTCAGCCACAAGCCATTTGGAAGCCAATGGCAGATCCACATGGCCCCACCACAGATATTCCATCACACACCTGCCCACCACGGCTATAAGCCCACTAGTCAGCAGACTCCAACTTACTGGGATCTCTGTTCTACACCATTTTCTTGAAACCCAGTCAATCAAGGCACTGTCTGGTATACTCATAATCATCAACAGGATATCCAAACGTCCTCCAGTGCCACCTGTTCATGAAAATTTAAAAAAAAATTTCATGGTATTTATCGAGCCATTTTTCAAGCATGAAGTTGGAGGCAATGTGGGTTTCAATTCATTCAGGAACAATTAAATGTTGAGGATGCTCATTTCCATAAAAGCTTTGGAGAACTCTCAGAGACAAGTCTTCCCAAAGAGTAGCCAAAAGGTCACATGAAGCAAGGTGCATTGAGGTCTACAACGTGAGGTCCATGTGTGTTTTGACTCTCAACTATGGCTGCCAAGTCGTTCAGAATAAAATCATGTGATATCTTGGCTGAGATTCCCAGTGCTCTGCGGAAAGCAACCCTGGGCCTAGATCTCAGTTTCCAAGGGCAAATCTCATGCGTGGCCTCCTAAAATTCCAACACAATTCATAGAAATACTTCGATGACATCAGTTCCAGAATGCAGTCTCTTAGGGTAATCACACCAGAGTTCAAGCCAAGGTGGACCCAGTCGTCTCTTCCAACCGCCACACAAATGACCACGATTCAAACCAAAACAATCCCACATGACCTCATCTTCTTCCATTTAGACACTCATCATAACTTCTGGCTGGAGGTTTCCATGAGGTGTTCACCCCAAGACAGTGTCCAAAAAATCTCCCTTGCATCTCATTTGCCTAAAGTCAGGGTGGCCTGTACACCCTTCCTGTGAACCAGGAATGATCAAAAAGGCCTGCCATTAATACTGCTCTGCTTCTCAAATTTGAGGCCTACTGACTGTGGGTTTTAGATTCTTTATGTGAATTGGAGTCATGAGAAAATCTAAGCACCTATGGGCTAGCCTCTGCAGGGTTTGAGGAACTTATTTGACCCAAAGAATCCCTATTCTCACTTGATGGAGGTCAAGAAAGTTACAGAGCAAGGTGAGAGACTTCATCCACAAGGACTGCTCTTTGGCCATTTTGGTTTTGGATGTACACATGGAATCTTTCTTTAGATCCATCAGGTGCTGAGACTCTAAGCCACCACCTCACACAGGCTCAAGAGTCTGAATAAGACACATTCTTTTCAAAGAAATTAAGCAAAGAGCCACAGGTAATGCCCATTTATTTCCATTGCAAAACTCTTCTTTTCAGGCTTCAAAAAGGTGTGGCCTGAGACAAAGGCCTTCCTGAAATTCAGGGCAACAGAACAATAGGTAAGCATAAGGCCCAAAGCAGGGTTTCTCCACTGAGACTTTCCTGGTCCCAGTGATTTCTGAGTTTTCTGAGATGCTCTCCATTCCCTTCAGCTATCCAGTACATGGCCATGTCAAAGAACTTGGAGGTGGTACATAACTTGGACAAAAAACCATGAGCCTATTCTGGAGAGTCTCCAGAATTCAGGAAGAAAACAGGAACTTAGGAAGATATCAGGTGTAGCCCATCGATCAGGCAAGCCGCAGTCCATTCATAAATTGGGCAAAATGAATGCTGTGAAGCTTTCTACTAGACAGGACACATCCATTTATGCATTCTCTTTTCTAATGTCTACAACTATGGACACAGTGTGATACACAGACACAGAAACACTCGCTTTGTCAAGGGACTTTCTAGAAAATGTTCACTAAATCCAAACAAACCACTTTTCCTACCTATTTTCAGAACAAGGGAAAATCACAAACCTACAACCACACCCACAGAGGCACCTCCTTACCCCAAATAATTCTGAGACTATCTGGAGTGTCCTCTGACTGGTGGGCCATATTATGTTCCCTCAAAATGGCATGTCCTGTCTCAGATCTCCTCTTCTTATCCAACTCTGTGAAGTTGTCAAGAGCAAGCTGTGAGCAACTACCTTTTTTCCCAGGAAAGGCCCGTCTTCAGAACTCTCTTGGCATTTGGCCTTCCTCACATCAGTAGGTACCAAGAAAGACTGATTCTGTCCTTGGTACATCCAAACAAGTGAGAACACTGGGACTGGGACTGGGACTGGCTCTGTGTGCCTGGCTTCCTGGATCCCAAGTTCAGAGAGTTCCATCAACAAGGAAGTGAGGTGAGGTCACTTCCTTCAGGAACTGAATGAGGTCACTGCCTTGGCAACCACTTTGTCCTAACAGTTGCTTCCAAGGGTCCCTTCAGATGCAGGCTGCTCCTACTACCTGTGACAGTTTCACAAGTTAGAATAGTATATCAACCATAGGCACCAGGAAACAACTCTCCACACAGGCCTGGTTTGGTCCATCTTCTCTACATTAAGAAGAGAGAGGCTGATTCAGACACAACCCTTCATCCTGACCAGGTTGTTTGCCATGGAAGATGACTTCTGCTCTCTCAGGTCCTTCATAGGTGCCTACATATTCTCCAGGGATCATTTCTGCATAGACCTTTGAATTTCTCAGGAGGTGAAAGATCCCCTATATTCCTGTATTGTAAGACCAACTCTGTGCCTGCTCTTCTGTAAAGTTAGATTGAGGGTAGATGGTATGGTTAGGATTAATAACATGTTTGATTTGTGTTAGGAATCATTCTGCTGGATGAATAATGGTGTTGGGAACCTGAGATATTTTTAAGAATATAGAGGTGAAATATTGTAATGGTCAGGCGAGTATAGGAGGAAGAGATGACCAAGAGACTGTCTCATGCAACTACAAAGGGTTCATTGTGGGTCCAGCATGTTGGGGCTCAGAGCTCAGTTGAATAGAGCAGAGAGCCCTGAGAACAGCTTAAGCAGAGCTTATGTACTTTTCTTGGAGAAGGCAGGGATGGAAGTTTATTGATGGGTCAGGGCGAGTAGGCCGTTTGCTTTCAACTGTGTGACTGAGCACATTCTGCAGTTTGGCAGTTGGGGACAGCACATTCTGGGAACAAGATTAGCAAACAGTTCTCAAGATTTCAACAGTGTTTTGTTAAGTGTACAGAAAAACAGGAAGTGACAAGTACCTATTTCATTAACCTTTCATTCCCCACTTCTTCTTCTGGTTACTTTTAATCATAAAAGTCATCACTGATGGGTGTTACATTTTATGTCTTCTAGTGTGGTATATTGTTGTCTGATTACCATAAGTTTAACTTGTCCAATTTGAGCTTGGAGAAAGGAAACTCCATGGTTTAGCCAACAGGGTCCTACATTTCGCAATAATATGAGGATTATTAATGGACCAGGCAGGGCTGATGAAAGCATAGTTAACCAGACGGACTGTGTGAACCAAGACTCAAACCACCCTTTTTGGGCCTCTCTTTCTCGTTGACGCTCTTCAATGCGTTTTCTTTATTTACTCATAGATTCTTTTCAACTCCAGTGTGGCCGGCACAAAAACAACATTCTTCCCTCAATGCACTACAAATTCCCCCTTCTCTCATGAAGAGGAGGTTTTATCGCTCGCCTGTTCTGTAAAACAGATTCATAGACGGAGGTTAAACATTCCTGTAAAGCTGTGATGGAGGTTTTATTATCTTTAAGTTTTGGTCTATTGCTGCTTCTAATTAGGGCATTGGTTGTGTCCTTTGGACTAGGGCATTGATTCCTGTGCCCACTCATGCAGCAACTCCTATTCCTAATAGGATGGCTAAAGCGAGAGATACAGGTTCCCAGCGGAACTGAGTTGCATGCCCTCCTATTTGATCTTTAAATGGACCTGCGTCATCATAGAGCACTCTGGGAAACATCTGCACCATTACATAATTAATCACATCTGTTGACTATTTCATGAAAACATAAACAATGTTTAAGTATATAGAATCTATCTGTTATAGGGACGGACGAGGCAAAGCACCTAAGATAGCACTGAAGACAGGGAAAAAGTCCTATTTGGTTGCAAACGGATTTAGAGGGCATTGCTTCTGTTGTAATCAATTAATCCCCTGAACCCCAAGTTTAGGTAGTTTCATAATTTGTACCCAACATGTAAGGGAAGGGGCTCAGAAGTTCAAAGTCGGCAGAAGTTCACAAAAAGCTGTTTTTCTATCTTTTATTTTATCCTCTGTTCTGGGCAAGTTTACTTTTCAAGGACACCTGAAAGGGGGAGAGATTTTTTTCTCTTTTTTTTTCGCCCTGCCAGCTGTTACCATGGAGCCTAGTTGGTAACTTCTTTATCTTAGAAATGTAGCCATCTCTGTGAAGCCCCCACTCAAGGCCAGAGGCCTTGTTCACATATTTTGTGAAAAACTAGTATGGGTGTGTCTAGCTCAGGAGTGCTGATTTTTTTTCGCCAGTTGCCAAGTAGACCAGGGCAACACGAAAAGAAGAAGTTTATCTACAGTGAACTCTTTTAAAGGAACTCTTTTGCTGAAAGTCCTAAAGTCAGCCATGGTGAAGACTTCTGGAGAAGGTCATTTAAGACTTTTCTGTGGGCCTGGTAGAGAGGGGGAAGACGTGGAAGGCAAGGCTGATAGCAGTTTCTTGGATCTGAGAATGAGGAAGTAGAAATGTAAAAGAATATTGGAAAAGGGGTTTGTGATTTTCCTAGCAACAAAAACTTGAGCAGTAGAACAGGTAGAGCAGAGGGGACGACGGGAGTGAGTATCCCAAAAAGCATGTGAGGTATTTTAAATTCTTAGTCACCTGTTTACAGTGATGACAAAGCAACTTTAAAGGCCATTTTAATTACATCCTGGATAGGGGTCTGAGGGATCTCCTCAGCTGGTTTGAGCTTTGGGTTAGCTGGTAAGAGGACCTCATGGGACGCAGTGCGGGCACTGACAGGAGAAGAGAGGAGTGAGTGTGTGGAGGGGTACCTCAGTACCGGATACCTCAGCAAGGGGGCAATTGTCTGAGAACCGGCAGAGGTTTTGATTTTTGATCTAGTAATTGGAGGGGAGAAATCAGGTTGCTGAGGTGGGAGTGCCAGCAGAGAGTCTGGAGCAGAAGGCTGAGTTTGAGGAACTATTGGAGAAGTATAGTTCAGGATGTGAGCAAAGGAGGGAAAAAACCTCCACATAGGGGAATCTCCTTTAACCCTTTTGAGCACTTGCAGAAGTTAAAAAGGTCATGCAGAATGTGAGGATCTGGAGACCCCTCTGGGGGTCACAGGTTTTGGTTGTCTAATTGGTAATATGGCCAATTCTGTGTATTGAATTTGATGAGCAGTTTGGGTTCCACCAGGCAGTCCCTGTATGCTAACATCCCCATGACTTACAGAAGAAGTCAGCTTTCCCCCCACACAGCCGTGGCTGTTTGTGGCTTTGATAGTCTTCCAGGCAAACATAGTAATCTAGGCTAGCCAACCTGCATCTGGCTCACGTGTCCCTACATCCATAATATTTGTTTTCATTATCTATGATACGAAAGGGATTTAATGAAATTTTAGTGGGATCTGCTTTATCAGGGATATCCCAATAGGAAAAACCTATAGGCAGCTGACAAATGTTGAGATGACCAACAGGTCCCTATGTGGGCTGTAAGCGAGATAGACCATTCTTCTGGTCTATGAGGATTTGTGATCAGCCATTGCTGCTGAATTCGCTGATGAGGGTTAGGACTAGTGGTGGCCAAGGGGAGAGTCTATAGCCTTATACACATGCCAAATACACAATTTGAAAGGGTTACCAGTCATTTCCAGTTTCCAGCCAGAGTCTGGACAGGGCGCAGGCTTGAGATGGAAGGCATGGATACAGGAAAGGATTCCGTCTACATTTACTGCTGTAGGTGTTATAAGTAGCACGTGGTATTTCCTTTCCAGCGGGGTTCCAGGGATGACACCTGATGTCATCTTATGTAGATGAAGTCTCTTACTTGATATCGATGTGGAGTCTCCTTGTCCCCAGGTTGGTAGGCCGTGGCCAGCTGTTTTAACAGGTATCGCTGAGTTCTTTCAAGAGCTTTAAGTGTGTCAAGCAAGGGGGTGTGGAAGGGATCCTTAGGTCTTAGAGTTGGGGTTAGGTCCCTTACTGGAGGAGGGGCAACATAGAGAATTTCACAGGGGGAGAGGTTACACAAAGAAACAGAGGGAGTATTTTTTAGATGATACAGTGCATAAGGCAGGAGTATAGTCCAATCTTTTAGCTGGTTTCTAAGCTTAATTTCATTAAGGTCTCTTTAATGGTTCTATTTATTTTTTCTACCTGTCCTGAGCTCTGGGATCTATAAGCATAATGTAACTACCAATTAATCACCAGGGTACAGGTTAACCCATGACTTACCTGGGCCATGAACACCAGTGCATTGTCAGACCCTATTACCTTAGGCAGGCCGTATCTTGGAAAAATATCCTTCAGTATCATCTTGACCACGATTTGAGCCATTGTTTTTTTTTTTTTTTTTTTTTGGGGGGGGGGAAGGTTTCAATCCATCCTGAAAATGTATCTACAAAGACTAGGAGATATTTAAGTCCATACCTTGCTGGCTTAATTTCAGTAAAGTTCACTTCTGAAAATTTTTCTGGTCTGGTTCTTCGAAGGTGTTTTCCTGCAGGAAGCTTAAAAGGGTAAGCATTAACCAATTGATGGACCTGAGAAAATTTTGATACCCAATCAGTTATTTCCTTTCGCTGTGAGTCGGTTAGTAGAAAACTCTGTTCTTGATCTTTCAGGAATGCCTGCAATTTCTTTGAACCAAGGTGAGTGAGTTGATGTACATTTTCTACTGACATTGTTAAAGCCATGACTGTAGGAGTTTTTACTGAAGGATTTAGAAATTCCACTTGGGGGCCTTCAGGGTTAAAAGTCATTATGGCCCAGAGTTTGGTGAGCAGATCTCCACCCATCAATGGGGCCGGGAACTCTGGGATTACTAGGAAGGAGTGATGGATTTTTCCTTTCCACAGGTCCATGTACCTCTTAGTTGTCCAAGCCCGATATTTACTGCCATTAGCCCCTTGAACTAGAGACCTTTTATTTGATAGAGGGCCCAATGGGGCCTTAAAGGCTGAGTATAATGCCCCTGTATCTACTTCAAAGTTTACTGGGGTCCCTTCAACTTCAAAAGTTATTTACTATAACTGTGAGTTGGTTAGTGGAGTTGGTTAGACTTCATCCACAATGAGTGCTCTTTTGGAGATGTTGGTTTTGGATGCACACAAGGGATCTTTCTTTAGATCCATCACGTGCTGAGAATCTAAGCCACAGCCTTACACAGGGCCAAAATGCTGATTCAGACACATCCCTTTCCAAAGCAATTAAGGAAAGAATCACAGGTGATGTCCACTCATTTCCATTTGAAAACTGTTTTCTTCAGGCTTCACAAAGGGGTGGCCTGAGGCAAAGACCTTCCTGACATTCAGGCCAACATAACAATAGGCAAGCAAAAGGCCCATTGCAGGGTTTCTCCACTGAGACTTTCCTGGTAACACTGATATCTGAGTTTTCTGAGATGCTCCCATTCCATTCAGCTGTCCAGTACATGGCCTTGTCAAAGATCTTGGAGGTTGTACATATCTGGGGCAAGATGAATCCTGGGAAGCTTTCTCCTACACAGGAAAAATCCATTGATGCATTCTCTTTTCTAATTTCTACAACCACAGACACAGTGGGATACACAGAAATAGAAACAATCGCCTTGTCAAATGACTTACCAGAAACAGTTCACACCAAACCAAACAAACTGCCTTTCCTACCTATTCTCAGAACATGAGACAAAACCACAAACACACACCCACACCCAGAAAGGCACCTCCTTCCCCCAAGGAGGTCTGTGACTATACAGAGTGTTCTCTGACTGGTGGGCCATTCTATGTTTCACGGAATTGGACTATCTTGTCTCAGATCTAGTATCCTTGGCCAACTGTGTGAAGCTGACAGGAGCCAGCAGTGAGCCATTACCGGCTTTCTCAGGAAAGGCCCCTCTTCTGAGCTCTTCTGGCATTTGGTCATCTTCACATTAGTAGGCACCAAGAAAGACCGATTCTCACCTTGGTAAGTCCAAACAAGTGAGACCACTGGGAGTGGGACTGGGACTGGCTCTGGGTGCCTGCCTTCCTGGATTCCAAGTTCAGAGACTTCAAAAAACAAGGAAGTGAGGTGAGGTCACTTCCTCCTGAAATGAATGAGGTCACTGACTTGGCAACCACTTTGTGCTAACAGTTTCTTCTTATGGTCCCTTGAGATGGAGGCTGCCCCTACTTCAAGTGACACTTTCACAAGTTAGAATGGTATATAAACCATAGGCACCTGGGAAGAGCTCTCCACAAAGGCCTGGTTTGTTCCATCTTCTCTACATTAAAAAGAGAGAGGATGATTCAGACACAAACCTGTATCCTGACCAGGTTGTTTGCTATGGAAGATGACTTTCACTTTCAAAAGTCCTTCATAGCTACATACATCTTCTCCAGGGATTATTTCTGCATGTATCTTTGAGGTTCTCAGCAGGTGGAAGATCCCCTACATTCCTGTATTGTAAGACCAACACTTTCCCTGCTCTTCTGCAATGTTAGATTGAGGGAACAGTGTATGGTTAGGGTTAAAAACATGTTCGATTTGTGTTAGGAATTATTCTGCGGGATGATTAATGGTATTGGAAACCTGCGATATTTACAAGAATATATAGGTGAAATATAAGTATGAAAACAGGAATCCTGGTAAGATTTGAAGCTCAGAAGGGCATTGGGCCCTTGATTGGGAGACTTAGTTTTGCATTATGTTCTGCACACATGCCTCAGCTGAATCGATATAAAATGGCATAGGACCTTTTTTCTTGGATGATTGAATGTCGAAGAGAACATCCAGTCAAAAAGGGACAGTAGGTAGGATTAAGAAGATAGTCAGTAGGTTTAGAAAAAAGCGTGAGTATAGGATTCGGACCAAAATATTTCTAGCAATAGGGTTTTGGTTAGAAAGTGAATGTCAATGTAAGCACATGTAAAGAATGAGTTACAATAATGAGCTGGGGAAAATATGTAGGAAAACAGATATCAATAGAGACATTACGAAATGAGACAAAGTATAAAGTGAGTAATAGGATTAGACATTTTCAACAGGCTTGAGTTTGAATATATAATCTTAGGAAAAAACAAATATGTAATCACCAATAGGATTTTCATTTGAGCACATTAGGCAACCTGGACATGGATGTTTTTAGTAATCCATGTTCAATTTCCGTTTAGGTTTGGTACAATCATAAGTGTGACGTTTGTGTTTTTTGTGTCCTGAATATTACTGTGATAAAATGTATATGTAGATCAGGTGACATGGGTATTTCTTTCACCATTTCTGGGAGCAATATGTTGAAGATGTATTAATTAGTACTGGAGTTCAATGAGGTGTATCCTGTGTCTATGAATATAGAGATAATGCATGAGTAGACGATATTGTGAATAAATAATATAACTGATTCCACTTTAAATAATAGATTGAATTAATATCTGAAAATATATAGGAAATCTTATATTGATAAACAATCATTCATTCCAACCGGTTATACATCTAATTTTAATATTAGGTTTATGGTTTATCATGAAGAGTGTGTGGGCTTTGTTTCAAAATTGATTATGGAAATCAAATATAATGTGTTTGGAAAGAAGTCTCATGAAAAGACCAGTTAAGAAACCTGGAGGAATACATGTGTTTTGAAGCAGTAAGTGATTGAAAGTGAAACAAATGCCTATAAATTTGTGAACTTGTGGATGAAATATATATCCTATGATGTGCATAAACTGAAGAAATAATAATGTACCAGTGTTGTAAAAAAATGAACGTCAAAATACACATTATGTCCCATACAAATCTACAGGCAATGATGTTTAAATGGGTCAGTTACTGTAGAAATATTAGGATTTGTATGCAACATTAACTGAAGTTAGTTTTCAGTACTAGAAAACAAATATGTATTTCAGGTGGATGAATATTTCTGAGAATAATCTTGTAAAAAGTTGATTATAAATCCACATACATGAACATGAATGAATTCAGGGAGTTAATGGAAGACACATATATTTCATATTTTGAAAAATCTGGAGAGTGTGTATATATATATACACAGACATTAAAATGTAGCAATATTTATGCCTATCGAAATTCATCATTAAATATATATCATCAACAGATGCAAAAGTATTTATTTTAGTAAACATGGATTTATGTATAATGTTTTTCAACTAGGAAGCTCACCCATCGTTTGAATTTTCAGTTCCAAAATCGTTTTGGAGGAGTGATCTCTTCTCAAAATTTGTATCTTCCTAGTAACTGTAACCTCAAAAGTATGTATGTGTGATACCAGGTAGGATTCTATATGTGCATATAAAATTACATGTGCTGAATAGGCTACAGAGAAAGGGAGACAGGAATTCACATATTTGTTTACTTTAAAACACATTGAGAACTATTTAAACAAAAAATTTACTGGATTTATAACACCAACCCTTTATCATCCAAAAGACCAGTCCAACTGTACACCATTCCTCCTCTGAACTGCTTGTATTTCTATTCTGTTTGGGTTATTTTTCTCCATCATAATGGTTTAGTAGTCAGAGTCTAGTCAGCTATTGGTTAGTGTCAGGGATTCAGTATTTCGAATGGAAAATTAGATAATGAATCCAATGTGTATGCAAATATGTGCTACACAAAATTTTTCCACTCTCATCCAGAATAATGCCTTCATATTACTTCGGCCCCAAGTAAGACACAATTAGAGGAGAACAGTTAGAAAATCTGTGTATACCTATCAGGAATGAAAAATCCTCAGGAGTTCACAACCTTGGAGGTGGTAGGGGAGTTTCCAAAAGTAAGGGACAGGGTTGATAGATCCAACCTGATCTTTCATTAAAATTGGGGGCCATCTTGCCACAAAGCCATGAAAAGATAATTTTGGCTTTACTATAAATTAGCGCAAATTCTGAACCTGCTTGGAATGCCTACCAGTGCCTTGAACTCACCCATGTCTGGATCTCTGACCAGATAGCAGCGCTCTCTAAAACTTTAATGATACCTCATAAATATTTTTCTTTCCCTGGCCAGACAACATGTCTCTGAGGCTCTAATGGTCCTCATAAATTCTGATGTTAGGGCCAGCAAAAAAAAAAAAAATGTAATATACCATTAGTGTGATGCTTGTCAAAGTTCTCTTATCTGCAACCCCCCTTTTGTGTATCTTTCTGGGCTACATATCTGGGCTGTAGGAAAGTTGGGTTGCTGTCTTGTTCCCGCCATTTTGGGAGGGAGAGGCAGCCTGGCCGGTTGAAATAATAAGCTTGCCTTAATTTGATTTTAATTGGAGTCAGTGGTCTTTTCTTGCATTCTGGTCTTACATTTTGGAGTTCCAAAGCGAGATAACCCTGCCCGACCAGATCACAAGACCAGACTGTGGAAATTCTGAAGCTGGCCTGCCCTCTAGGGCTCCACAATGGAGAGCCACTCTAGGGGGTGTGCAACTTAAGACGTTCCAAGGCCTTGGATTGAGCCTTCAGTCCGTGGAGCACTGCAGAGAACCAAAGCACTAAAACTATTAGCTAGCTCCTGGTAGAGGAGGCCTCCATAGGTAAGTGACGCCTTTATAACATCTGCTATCCAGTTAAGGGAGAGTACTTCTGATGACAGGGAGGTGGCCTGGGTAGGCTAACATATACCCCTCTCCGGGACAGTAATGAGAATGGTTCTGTCCTCTGTTCTGTTCTGTAGGGAATTGCTCTTTAAATTTAAGCTCACAAGGTTTTCTAGGTGTTCAAAAATCTAATAAAATATTAATGTCTACAAAAGGTCTAATATGCCTTTGTTCAAGGACTTTTCCTTCAACAACAAAAAAATGGTTTACAATTTTCAATACAATTGTCTAATATTTTAATAAATATGTAAAGTAAATTTCATATGGGATTACTCATTCATGAGTAGTTTTGTTTGATATCTGATTGATTTACTAAGGTCTGTATAAGTTTGTACTAAAGTGTGTATAAGATTGTAAAATTCAGTCATGTGTTAAAGAGACAAAAATTTCTGAAAACATAAGTTTACCCATAAAACTCTGTTATTAAGTTTTATTTTTTTCTAGAGCAAACAACCATAAAAATTAAACAACTGAATAAATAAGAACTGTTATTTTAGAGAACTGTACTGCCATTTCTTTAAAAGCTAAACTTGGTTAATGTAGAAACATCAATGTAATTGTGTTGCTGTCAATGTGCTCATATCTTCCAGGTATACAAGTCTGTAAGGTAGAAACCTGAAAAGAGCATTATATCAATCTGTTGTTCTAAATTTATATGGTAAAAAATATATTGGGGATTTATTTACCTGTTATCAATAATATATATAAAGTTTTATGTTACTTTTTACATTGGGGAACCATTTAAATGTATTTTTAAGTTATTGAGAGCCTAATCTATGTAAAGGTTAAAAACTTTCAGCCTTTCTTTAATTCATGTTTTAAATCTGATATCATACGGTGTTAGCAAATGTTCATGTGACCTGACACAATTTATGTAAACTTTGTAAAATGATATTTAAAAAACAAAGATCACCTTTAGATCTAAAACACTAAAGATTCATATAGAGCCCTGCCTTAACTGAAATAAGGCTGTGTGTCCCATCTTACAACATGTGAGAATGACTACGAAAGCAGTAGGTCAGATTTTATTTCATTTAAAGTTATGTTCAAAAGTTTCTTTGGTTTTTGATTTGTGTCAAGATTACTAGGATTTAAACAGGGGATATAGTGTATAACTCAGCCAAAAAATTTAGGGTAGCTGTTACACGAACTAAGTATTTTTACTCTTGTTAAAAATTTTTATTTTGTAATTTCCTTATAAGTCATCTAAAGATTCCCTGTTAGTGTTTTACAGAAGTGTTGCTTTAAGAACACAACATGGGTTAATTTAAGATAATAAGTCATCACCTATAAGACAGAATAATACAGATCCCAATTAATTAAAAGATAAATAATTATAAAGTTATAGACATTAAATCCCAGTACTTGTAATATAAGGCTGTTAAAATTTATTTGCTGGATGTTTCAGATTAGGATTTAATTAATGTTAAATGAAAAGGGCCAAGAAAACCAATATTTGGCTCTTGCCCTCTGAGTCAGTCTGAATCCAGGGAACAGGGGACTTCTCTAAAGAGCTTTGCAACTCTGGGCCAAATAACCTCAAGATCAGGAAAAATAATGAGACCACTGGAGAACATAAAGCCAATGAGTGCATTTGCCATGAAGAGGAGAGTTATCAGAGAAGGGAGACATTCTTATGCTTCTGAGGGAAACCACATGGTCAAGCAAGACCTGGACCCACCTAGCGAAAATGGCACTATCAGAACTGAGAAGCTGCTCTCAAGTTTCCCCAGAATTGACTCCCATAAAAGCTCAGCTGACTGTGAAAAATAGATAGAAACAGAAGTCAGTTTGACTGTTTCATCTTAAACAGTTAGCAAAGACAGTTAAAACGAAAATACAGCCATTCCTGGGCATTTTAATTAATAATAATAATCATCATCATCATCATCATCATAATAATAATAATAATAAAATTTTAAGGTATACAATTTATGTCAGCCTCCCAAAATAAGTAAGACTGGAAACTAAAAGAAGGATTCTCAGACAGGAATGCCTGATAACTATAAAAAGAGACTATCAAGAGGAGCTGCCAGAGGCAGATTTTTTAGGTTAAGACCTACTTATATTCCTAACCTAAACAGGTAGTCTTCGTGTCTGCTAGTACGATTATCCAGCCCTGAGTAACAGAAGTGAAGATTTCTCTATTAGACACAAAGGTCATACTAGTAAAAGGATTTTGCAAGATCAGATGACATGAAATTATTACACTGTATCTAATGGGGAAGGACAACTGTAACACTAAAATTAAAAGGTTACGTTGACAGTCCAGATAACTGGGGAAACTAAAGTCTGGTGAGGGAACCTCAATACAGCGACATGTTCCAACTGCTGCAACATTTATTCAGTACTCATGGTTTTTGTTTCTCTCAACTTTCAGGGCAGCTGAACAATAGGTAATCTAAAGGCCCAAAGCAGGGTTTCTCCACTGAGACTTTCATGGTCACACTGATATCTGAGTTTTCTGACATGGTCGCCATTCCTTTCAGCTATTCAGTACATGGCCATGTCACAGAGATTGGAGGTGGTACATACCTTGGACACAAAACCATGAGCCTATTCTACAGAGTGGCCAGAATTCAGAAAGAAAACAGGAACTTAGGAAGATAGCAGGTGTTGCCCATCGATAAGGCAAGCTGCAGTACATTCATAAATTGGGCAGGATGAATGCTGGGAAGCTTTCTACTAGACAGGACACATCCAATGATGCATCCTCTTTTCTAATATCTACAACCACGGACACAGTGGGTTACACAGACATAGAAACACTCGCCTTGTCAAATGACTTAGTAAAAGCTGTTCACTCCAAACCAAGTAAACCGCCTTTCCTACCTATTCTCAGAATATGAGACAAAACCACAAACCCACACCCACACCCACAAAGACACCTCCTTCCCCCAAGTAGGTCTGTGACTATCCTGAGTTTACTCTGAGTGGTGGACCATGCTATGTTCACCAGAAATGGCCTGTCCTATCTCAGATCTGGTCTCTTTGGCCACCTCTCTGAAATTGTCAGAAGCGAGCGCTGAGCCACTACCTGCTTTCTCAGAAAAGGACCCTCTTCAGAGCTTTCCTCGCATTTGGCCATCCTCACATCAGTAGGTACCAAAAAAGACTGACCCTGTCCTCGGTAAATCCAAACAAGTGAGACCAATGGGACTTGGATTGGGACTGCTTTTGGGTGCCTGGCTTCCCGAATCCCAAGTTCAGAGAATTCCATCACCAAGGAAGTGAGGTGAGGTCACTTCCTTCCTGAACTGAATGAGGTCACTGCCTTGGCAACCAGTTTGTCCTAACAGTTGCTTCCAAGGGTCCCATGAGATGGAGGCTTCCCCTACTCTCTGTGACACTTTCACAAGTTAGAATGATAAATCAAACATAGGCACCCAGGAACAGCTCTCCATAATTGCCTGCTTTGGTCCATCTTCTCTACATTAAGATCAGAGAGGATGATTCAGACACAACCCTTCATCCTGACCAGGTTGCTTTCCATGGTAGATGACTTTTGCTCTCTCAGGTCCTTCATAGCTGCCTATATCTTCTCCAGGGATCATTTCTGCAAGGACCTTTGTGGTTATTAGCAGGTTAAAGATCCCCTACATTCCTGTATTTTAAGACCAACTCTGTCCCTGCTCTTCTGTAATGTAAGATTGAGGGAACAGTGTATGCTTAGGGTTAATAACAGATTCAATTTCAGTTAGGAATCATTCTACAGGATGAATAAAGTTATTGGGATCCTGCAATATTTACAACAATATTTAGGTGAAATATAATTATGAAAACAGAAATCTAAGTAAGATTTGAAGCCCAGAAGGTCATTGGGCCCTTGATTGGTATACTTAGCTTTGAATTACTTTCTGCACAGATGTCTCAGATAAATCGATATACAATGGCATAGTATCTTGTACCTGGGATGATGGAATGTAGAAGAGAACATCCAGTCAAAAAGTGATAGAAGTTAGGATTAGGAAGATATTCAGTAGGTTTAGGAAGGAGGGAATAATAGATTTGGAACAAATGTTCTTTAGCAATAGGGCTTCGGTTAGAGGGTGAATGTAAGTGTCACCACATGTGAAGATTCAGTCACAATGATGAACTGGGGAAAATATCTAGGAAAGAAGATATCAATTGAGACATTACAAAATCAGGCAAAGTATAAAGTGAGTGACAGGATTAGACTTTTTCAAAAGGGTTGAGTTTGATTATATAATCTTTGGAAGAAACAAATATGTAGTCACCAATAGGATTTTCATTTGAGCACATTAGGCAACCTGGACATGGATGTTTTTAGTAATCCATGTTCAATTTCCGTTTAGGTTTGGTACAATCATAAGTGTGACGTTTGTGTTTTTTGTGTCCTGAATATTACTGTGATAAAATGTATATGTAGATCAGGTGACATGGGTATTTCTTCCACCATTTCTGGGAGCAATATGTTGAAGATGTATTAATTAGTACTGGAGTTCAATGAGGTGTATCCTGTGTCTATGAATATAGAGATAATGCATGAATAGACGATACTGTGAATAAATAATATAACTGATTCCACTTTAAATAATGGATTGAATTAATATCTGAAAATATATACGAAATCTTATATTGATATACATTCATTCATTTCAACCAGTTGTACATCTAATGTTAACATTAGGGTTATGGATTATCATGAAGGGTGTGTGATTATTATTTGCTTCAAAAGTGATTATGGAAATCGAAAATAAAGTGTTTGGAAAGAAGTCTCACTGAAAGACCCGTCAAGAAACCTGGAGGAATACATGTGTTCTAAAACAGGAAGTGATTGAAAGTGAAACAAATGCCTATAATTTGTGAACTTGTGGATGAAATATATATCCTATGATGTGCATAAACTGAAGAAATTGTAAAGTACCAGTGTTAAATAAAAATGAATGTCAAAAGTCACATCATATCCCATAGGAATCTACTTGCATTGATGTTAAACAGGATGAGTTACTGTAGAAATATTAGGATTTGTATGCACCATTCACTGAAGTTAGTTGTCAGTACTAGGAAACAATATGTATTTCGGGTTGATGAATATTTTTGAGAATAATCTTGTGAAATATTGATTATAAATCCACATACATGAGCATCAATGAATTGATAGAGTGTACAGTAAGACACATATATTTCATATTTTGAAAAATCTGGAGTGTGTGTGTGTGTGTATATATGTATATATATATATATATATATATATATATACATATAACACAGAGACATTAAAAAGTAGCAATACATATGACAATCAAAATTTGTTGTGAAATATATATCATCCACATATATTTGGATATACATATAACACACAGACATTAAAAAGTAGCAATATATATGACAATCGAAATTTGTTGTGAAATATATATCATCCACAGGTCCAAATATATTTATTTTACTCAACATGATTTATGTATAATGTTGTTCAACTAGGAAATTCACGAATAGTTTGAATTTTCAGTTCCAACAGCGTTTAGTAGGAGTGATCTCTGCTAACAATTTGTATCTGCCAAATCAGCCATCTCAATAGAATGTACATGTGATACCAGGTAGGAATCTATATGTGCATATGAAATTACATGTGCTGAATAGGCTACAGAGAAAGGGAGACAGGATTTTTTTGTTTGTTAAATTAAAAACACATGGAGAACTATTTCAACAAAAAATTGACAAGTTTTACAACAGCTACACTTTATCATGCAAAAGGCAATTCCAACTGTACACCATGCCTCTTCTGAACTGCTTGCATTTCCAATCTGTTTGGGTTATTTTTCTCCATCATATTAGGATTAGTAGTCAGAGTCTAGTAGGGTTTGGGGTAGTGTCAGGGATAAAGTACTTCCAAAGTAAAATTAGAAAAAGAATTCAATGAGTAGGCAAATATGTGCTACAAAAAATCCTCCCACACTCATCCAGAACAAAGCCTTGACATAACCATTACCCCAAGTATGACACAATTAGAAGAGAAGAGTTTGAAAATCCGTGATTATATATCTGGAATGGAACATGCTCAGGAGTTTACAAACTTGGAGGTGGTAGAGGAGATTCCAAAAG
Organism: Callospermophilus lateralis; assembly: GCF_048772815.1. Classification (NCBI taxonomy): domain Eukaryota; kingdom Metazoa; phylum Chordata; class Mammalia; order Rodentia; family Sciuridae; genus Callospermophilus; species Callospermophilus lateralis. The sequence goes on from NW_027515112.1 coordinate 797,788, forward strand.
TAAGGGACAGGGTAAACACGCCACAAACATGGAGCTCTGGTGGAATAAAGACTTATTGAGAAACAGCCTCTGAGTTTGGACACATGAAATATATGTTGTTGTCAGGAGCTTTAGCTTCCTTTGTAGTGAGACCATCAAAGCTGGGTCTGCATCTATGTGACCTGGAGGAAGTGGTTTCTTATTTTCCAATGACCATGAGGCAGCAGTGCTGAATTCTATCTTTTTAGGTCAACTGTGGCCATTGGGGACTAAGTGTCTCCCCCCCTGTGGACTGTGAAGTCATTTGGTCATCCTCCATTTTTCTTGGTGTTTCTTGCAGCTGCACTGGGAGTTTGGTATTTGCTTCACGAAATACAAGGAATTCAACTGGGACACAGGGCTGGAGGGAGTTCTGTCACGTGTGGTGAAACAGGGTCAGCAAGAGAATGCACCAACTAAGCTTCTATCCTATATAGCTTGCCCCCTTGACTATAGCAACCTGATTCTGAACATTGCCCTGAAACCTCTCCATATAACAAAATGCCTTTACTTATAAGGGTCTGTTGGCTGCACCATGTCAGTCACAAGCCATTTTGAAGACAATGGCAGATCCACATGGCCCCACCGCAGATGTTTTATCACACTCCTGCCCACCACTCCTCTAGGCCCACTACTCAGAAGGCACCAAGTTACTGGCATCTCTGTTCTACACCATTTTCATGGAACCCAGTCAATCAAGGCACTGTGTGGTACACTCATGATCAGAAACAGGACATCCAAAGATTCTCCAGTGCCACCTGTTCATGGGAATTTCAAAAATTTCATGGTATTTATCAGGAAACATTAAATGGTGAGGAAGCTCATTTCATAGAAAGCTGTGGAGAATTATCACAGGCAAGACTTCCCAAAGAGTGGCCAAAATGTCACATGAAGCCATGCCCATTGAGGTTTACAATGTGAGGTCCATGTGTGTTTTGCCTCTCAACTCTGGCTGTCAAGTTTTTCAGAATAAAATCATGTGATATCCTAGCTGAAATTCCTAGTGCTCTGTGGAAAGCAAACCTGGCCCTAGATCAGTTTCCAAGGGCAACTCTTATCCGTGGCCTCCTAAAATCCCAAAACAGTTCATGGCAATATTTCTCTGATGTCATTTCCTGAACTCAGTATCTAAGGGGAATCACACCAGAGTTCAAGCCAAGGTGGACCCAGTCATCTCTTCCAACTGTCACACAAATAACCAAAATTAAAACCAAAACACTCCCACATGGCCCTCATCTTCTTCCATATAGGCACTCATCATAAACTCCGGTTGGTGGTTTCCATGAGGGACACAGCTGAAGACAGTGTCAAAAATATGCTCCCTTGCCACTCATTTGCCTAAAGTCAGAGTGGCCTGGACACACTTCCGGTGAACCAGGAGTGATCAAATATGCCTGCCATTAATACTGCTCTGCTTGTCCAATTTGAGGCCTACTGACTGTCAGGTATAAATTCTTTATGCGATTTGGAGTAATGAGAAAACCCAAGAACTTCTGCATGGCTTTGAAGAACTCATTTGACCCAAAGGATCCCTATTCTCACTTGATAGAGGTCAGGAACCTAACAGAGGAAGGCAAGAGACTTCATCCACAATGACTGATCTTTTTGCCATTGTGGTTTTGGATGCACATATGGGATCTTTCTTTAGATAAATTAGGTGCTGAGAATCTAAGCCACAGCCTCACACAGGGTGAAGAGGCTGATTGAGACACATCCTTTTTCAAAGCATTTAATCAAAGAAACACAGGTGATGCCTATTCATTTCCATTTGAAAACTGTTTTCTTCAGGATTCAAAAAAGGGTGGCCTGAGGCAAAGACCTTCCTGACATTCAGGGCAACAGAACATTAGGTAAGCAAAAGGCCTAAAGCACAGTGGCCAGAATTCAGGAAGAAAACAGGAACTTAGGAAGGTAGCAGGTGATGCACATCAATAAGGCTAGCCAAACTCTATTCATAAATTGGGCAGGATGAACGCTGGAAAGCTGTCTACTAGACAGGAAACAATCATTGATGCATTCTCTTTTTTAATGTCTGCATCCACAGACACAGTGTGATACACAGATATAGAAACACTCCCCTTGTCAAATGACATTCTAGAAGCAGTCTAGTCCAAACCAAACAAACCGCCTTTCCTACCTATTCTCAGACCATGAGACATAACCACAAACACACACCCACACCCACAAAGGCACCTCCTTCCAGCAAGTAGGTCTGTGACTAACTGGAGTGTCCTCTGACTGACAGACTTTCCCTGAAATGTCCTGTCCTGTCTCAGATCTGGTTTTTTGGGCAAGTCTCCGAAGTTGTCAGTAGCCAGTGCTGAGCCACTACCATCTTTTTCAGGACAGGCCCCTCTTCAGAGCTTTCATGGCATTTGCCGATCCTCACATTAGAAGGTACCAAGAATTACTGACCCTATCCTTGTTAATTCCAATCAAGTGAGCACACTGAAACTGGGACTGGGACTGGCTCTGGATGCCTGGCTTCCTGGATCCCATGTTCAGAGAGTTAAATCAACAAGAAAATGAGGTGAGGTCACTTCTTTCAGGAACTGAATGAGATCACTGCTTTGGTAACCATATGTCCTAACAGTTGCTTCCAAGAGTCCCATGCGATGGAGGCTGCCCCTATTTCCTGTGACACTTTTACAAGTTAGAATGGTATATCAACCATAGGCACCCTGTAAGAGCTCTCAACACAGGCCTGGATTGGTCCACCTTCTCTACATTGAGAAGAGAGTGCCTCATTCAGACAATCCACATCAAGTTGTTTGCCATGGATGATGACTTTTGCCCTCTCAGATCCTTCATAGCTGAATACATCTTCTCCAGGGTTCATTTCTGCATGGACCTATGAGGTTCTCAGCAGGTGGAAGATCCCCTACATTCCTGTATTTTAAGACCAACTCTGTCCCTGCTCTTTTGTAAAGTTAGATTGAGGAAACAGTGTATGGTTAGTATTAATAACATGTTCAATTTGGATTAGGAATCATTCTGCTGGATTAATAATGGTATAGGGAACCTGCGATATTTATAAGAATATAGAGGAGAAATATACATATGAAAACAGAAATCTAGGTACGATTTGAAGCCCAGAAGGGCATTGGGCCCTTGATGGGGATACTTAGCTTTGAATTACTTTCTGCACAGTTGTCTCAGATAAATCGACATACAATGGTATAGGACCATTTACCTTGGATGATTGAATGTAGTGAAAGAGGAAGAGTCGGCAGGATTAGGAAGGTAATCGGTATATTTTGAAAGAAGAGTGAGTATAGGATTTGGACCAAAAGTTCTTTAGAAATAGGGTTTCTTGTAGAGAATGACTGTAAATGTCAGCACATGTGAAGAGTCAGTCACAATGATGAACTGGTGAAAATATGTAGGAAAGCAGATATCAATAGAGACATTAGGAAATCAGGCAAAGTATAAAGTGAGTGATTGGATTAGACAATTTCAACATGCTTGAGAGAATATATAATCTTAGGAAGAAACAAATATGTAATTACCAATAGAATTGACATTAGAGAGCATTAGGCAAACTGAACGTGGATGTTTTTAGTAATCCCTGCTCACTTTCCATTTAGATTTTGGTAGAAGCATAAGTGTGACCTTTGGTTTTTGTGTCCAGAATATTACTGTGATAAAATATATTTGTAGATAAGGTGACATGAATATTTCTTCCACCAGTTCTCAGAGCAATATTTTGAAGACTTATAAATTAGTATTCGGGATACAAATAAGTTTACCCTGTATCTATGAATACAGAGATAATGCAATAATAAATCATAATGTGAATAAATAATATAACTAGTTCCAATTTTAAATAATGGATTTAATTGATATCTGAAAATATACAGGAAATCTTATATTGATATACATACATTCATTCCAACGAGTTAAACATCTAATGGTAATATTAGGGTTATGGTTTATCAGGAAGAGTGTGTGAGTTTTGCTATTGTGGGTGAAGGAAAACGTGAGCCAGATGCAGGTTGGCTAGCCTAGATTACTATGTTTACCCGGCAGTTATCAAAGCCACAAAAGCCAAGGCTGTGTGAGGAAAAAGCCGACTTCTTCTGTGAGTCATAGGGATGTGAGCATATAGGGGCTGCCTAGAGTAACCCAAACTTTTCATCAAATTCAGTACACAGCATTGGCCATATTACCAATTAACAACCAAAACCGATGGCCCCCAGGCGGGTCTCTATAACCTCAAATTCTGTGTGACCTTTTTAACTGCGGCAAGTGCTCAATAGCGTGGAAGGAAATTCCCCTATGTGGAGGCCTTTTTCCTCCTTCACTCAAATCCTGAACTATACATCTCCAATAGATCCTCACCCTCTGCCATCTACTCCAGATGCTCTGCTGTCAATCCCACCTCAGCAACCTGATTTCTCCTCTCCAATTACTAGATCAAATACCCAAACCACCGCTGGTTCTCAGACAATTGCCCCCTTGCTGAGGTAGCAGGTACTGAGATACCCCTCTTCCCACTCACTCCTCTCTTCTCCTGTCAGTGTCTGCACCGGGTCCCAACAGGTCCTTTTACCAGCTAACACAAAGCTCAAACAGGCAGAGGAGAGCCCTCAGACCCCTATCCAAGATGTAATGAAAATGGCCTTTAAAGTTGCTTTGTCAACACTGAAAACAGGTTACTAAGAATTTGAAGTCCCTCACAGGCTTTTTGAGATACTCACTCCCATCTTCCCCTCTGGTCTATCTGTTCTACTGCTCAACTTTTTGATGCTAGGAAAATCCCAAAGCCCTTTCCCATTATTCTTTTACATCTCTTCTTCCTCATTCTCAGATCCACAGAGCTGCTGTCACCACCCGCCTTTCACGTCTTCCCCCTCTGTACCAGGACCACAGAAAATTCTTAACTGACCTTCTCCAGAAGTCTTCACCATGGCTGAATTTAGGACTTTTAGCAAAAGAGTCCCAATGAAGGAGTTCAATGTAGATAAACTTCCTCTTTTCTTGTTGCCCTGTTCTACGTACCATGGGCTGGAAAAATCAGCTCTGCTATGCTAGACACCCCTTTACTAGTTTTTCACAAAATATGTGAACAAGGCCTCTGGCCTTGAGCTGGGGCTTCACAGAGATGGCTACATTTCTAAGATAAAGAAGTTACCAACTGGGCTCCATGGTAATAGCTGGCAGGGAGAAAAAAAAAGAGAAGACAAAATCTCTCCCCCTCCCAAGTGTCCTTAAAAACTAAACTTGCATAGAACAGAGGAAATAAAACAGAAACAAAAACAGCTTTTTGTGAACTTCTGCAGACTCTGAACTTCTGAGCCACTTTACCTACATGTTGGGTACAAAAATTCTGAAACTACCTAAACTTGGGGTTCAGCGGATTAATTGATTACAACAGAAGCAATGCCCTCTAAATCCGTTTGCAACCAAATAGGATTGTTTCCCTAGCTTCGGTGCTATCTTAGGTGCCTTGCCTTGTCTGTCCCTACAAAAGTGTAATTCTATATACTTAAACATTGTTAATGGGTTCATAAAATGGTCAACAGATGTGATTAATTATGTAATGGTGCAGATGATTCCCAGAGTGCTCTATCATTAAACAGGTTCATTTAAAAATCAAATAGGGGGGCAAAAAACTCGGTTCCGCTGGGAAGCTGTATTCCTCACTTTAGCCATCCTATTCGGAATAGGAGTTGCTGCAGGGGTGGGCACAGGAACCACTGCCCTAGTCCATGGGACACAACAAATAACCCAATGACAAGTACCAATAGACCAAAACTTAAAGATATTAAAAACCTCCATCACAGCTTTACAGGAATCTTTAACCTCGCTCTCTGAAGTAGTTTTACAGAACAGGCGACATTTGGACCTTCTCTTCATGAGAGAAGGGGCCTTTGTGCTGCATTGAGGGAAGAATATTGTTTTTATGCTGACGATACTGGAGTTGTAAAAGAATCTATGAGTAAATTAAAAAAAAAACGCCTTGAAGAGTGTCAACGAGAGACAGAGGCCTAAAAAGGGTGGTTTGAGTCTTGGTACACACAGTCCCCATGGGTAACTACACTTTTATCAGCCTTGGCCGGTCCTTTAATAATCTTCATATTATTGCTAACTGTAGGGCCCTGTATGCTCAACCGTGTAGTTTCTTTTCTCCAAGCTCAAATTGGACAAGTTAAACTTATGGTAATCAGACAACAATGTTTCCGACTAGCAGACATGAATTGTGACACCCCCCAATGATCACTTTTATGATTAAAAGTAACCAGAACAAGAAGTGGGGAATGAAAGGATAATAAAATAGGTACTTGTCAATTTCTGTTTTTCTGTATGCTTAACAAAACACTGTTGAAATCTTGAGAACTGTTTGCTTATCTTGTTCCCCAAATGTACTGTCCCCAATTGCCAAACTGCAGAATGTACTCCCTCACACATTTGCAAACAAACCGCCCACTCGCCATGACCCATCAATAAATTTCACTTCCTGCCCTCTCTAAGGAAAGTATATAAGCTCTGCTTAAGCTGTTCTCAGGGCTCTCTGCTAAATTCAAGTGAGCTCTGAGCCACAGCATGCTTGACCCCCAATAAACACTTTGCTGTTGCATGTGACAGTCTCTTGGTGGTCTCTTACTCCAACGCTCGACCAACCTTTACATTGGTACAATCATAAGTGTGACCTTTGCTTTTTGTGTCCAGAATATTACTGTGATAAAATGTATACATAGGTCAGGTGACATGAGTATTTCTTCCACCATTTCAAGGAGGAATATTTTGAAGACATGTAAATTAGTATTGGGGGTATAAAGAGGTGTACCCTGTGTCTATGAATATAGAGATAATGCATGAATAGACAATATTGTGTATAAATAATATAACTGGTTCCACATTAAATAATGGATTGAATTGATATCTGAAAATATATAAGAAATCATATATTGATATACAATCATTCATTCTAACCAGTTATACATCTAATCGTAATATTAGGGTTATGGTTCATCATGTAGGGTGTGTGAGATTTGCTTCAAAAGTACTTATGGATATCAAAAATAATGTTTTTGGAAAGAAGTCTCATGAAAAGACCAGTCAAGAAACATGAAGAAATATATGTGTTCTGAAGTAGAAAGTGATTGAAAGTGAAACAAATGCCTATAAATTTGCAAACTTGTGGATGAAATCTATATCCAATGATGTGCATAAACTAAAGAAATTGTAATGCACCAGTGTTGAAAAAAAATTAACATCAAAATACACATCATGTTCCATAGGAGTCTACTTGCATTGATGTTAAACTTGGTCAGTTACTGAAGAAATATTAGGATTTGTATACACCATTCACTGAAGTTAGTTTTCAGTAGTAGGAAACACATATGTATTTCAGGTGGATGAATATTTCTGAGAATGATCTTGTGAAAAGATAATTATAAATCCACATACATGAATATGAATGAATTTAGGAAATGTATAATAAGACAGATATATTTCATATTTTGAAAAATCTGGATAGTATATATATATATATATATATATATATATATATATATATATATATATATATATATATATACAGATATTAAAAATTAGCACTATATGCCAATTGAAATTCACCATGAAATATATATCATTCACAGATCAAAAATATTCATTTTACTGAACATGGATTTATATATAATGTTGTTCAGCTAGGAAACTCACCCATAGGTTGAATTTTCATTTCCATCAGCATTTAGGAGGAGTGATCTCTTCTCACAATTTGTATCTGCCAAGTCAGCAACCACAAAATAGTGTACGTGTGGTACCAGGTAGGATTGTATATGTGCTTATAAAAATACATATGCTGAATAGGCTACAGCGAAAGGGAGACAGGAATTCACATATTGGTTAACTTTAAAAACAACTGGAGAACTATTTCAACAAAAAATTGACTAGATTTATAACTCCTACCCTATACAGTGCATAAGGCAAGTCCAAATATACACCAGGCCTCTTTTGAAATGCTTGTATTTCAATTTTTTGGGGATTATTTTTCTCCATCATATTAGGATTAGTACACAGAGTCTAGTAGGGTATGGGGTAGTGTCAGGGATTCAGTATTTCAATTGGAAAATTGGAAAATGAATCCAATGTGTATGAAAACATGTGCTACACAAAAATCCTTCCACTCTCATCCAGAACAATTCCTTGACATTTCCTTCGCTCCAAGTAAGACACAATTTGAGGAGAAGAGTTATAAAATCTGTGAATATATATCTGGAATGAAAATTGCTCAGGAGTTTAGAACTTAGAAGGTGGTAGACCAGTTTCCAAAAGTAAGGGACAGTGTAAACTCCACAATCATGGAGCTCTGCTGGCCTAAATACTTCTTCAGAAACTGCCTCTGAGGTTGGGCACTTGAAATATATGTTGTTGTCAGGAGCTTTAGCTTCCTTTGTAGTGAGACCATCAAAGCTGGGTCTGCATCTATGTGACCTGGAGGACATGGTCTCTTATATTCCAATGAACATTAGGCAGCAGTGCTGAATTCTCTCTTTGTAGATAATTGTGGCCACTGGGGGCTAAGTGTCTCCCCATGTGGAGTGTGAAGCTATTTGGTCACCTTCCACTTTTTGTGGTGTTTCTTGCCGCTGCACTGGGAGTTTGGTATTTGCTTCACGAAATTCAAAAAGTTCAACTAGGACAAACTGCTGGAGGGAGTTCTGTCACGTGTCGTGGGTCAGGGTCTACAGGAGAATACACCAATCTGGGTTCTATCCCACATAGCTTGCCCCCTTGACCATAACAACCTGATTCTGAACATTGCCCTGAAACTTCTCCATATAACAAGATGCCTCTACATACAAGGTTCTGCTGGCTGCTCCATGTCAGTCACAACCCATTTGAAAGCCAATGGCAGATCCACATGACCGCACCACAGATTTTTTAACACACACGTGCACAACACTTCTCTACGACCACTAATCAGCAGGCTCCAACTTACTGACATCTCTGTTCTACATCATTATCATGAAACCCTGTCAATCAAGGCAGTGTCTGGTACACTCAAATCAGCAACAGGACATTCATGGTTGTCCAGTGCCACCTGGTCATGGGAATTTCAAAAATGTCATGGTATTTATGTAGCCATTTTTCAAGGATGAATTTGGAGGCACTCTGGGTTTCAATTCATTCAGGTACCGTTAAATGGTGAGGAAGCTCATTTCAATGAATGCTCTAGAGAACTCTCACAGGCAAGGTTTCCCAAAGAGTGACCAAAAAGTTAGATGAAGCCAGGCCCATAGAAGTCTACAATGTGAGGTCCATGTTTGTTTTGACTCTCAACTATGGCTGCCAAGTCTTTCAGAATAAAATCACATGATATCATTGCTGAGATTCCCTGTGCTGTGTGGAAAGCCACCCTTGGTCTAGATCTCAGTTTCCAAGGGTGACTCCCATGTGTGGCCTCCAAAAATCTCAACACATTTCATGGCAATAATTCTCTGAGGTCAGTTCCACAACACAGTCTCTAAGGGGAATCACACCAGAGTTTAAACCCCGGTGGACCCAGTCATCTCCCAACCGCCACACAAATGACCAGAATTAAAACCAAAACACTCCCACATAGCCCTCATATTCTTCCATATATACACTCATCATAAACTGTGGCTGGATATTTCCATGAGGGGCACATCCAAAGACAGTGTTCAAAAAAAGCTCCCTTGCCCCTCATTTGCCTAAAGTCATTGTGGCCTGGACACCCTTCCTGTGAACCAGGAGTGATCAAGTAGGCCAGCTCTTAATACTGCTCTGCTTCTCCAATTTGAGGCCTACTGCCTGTCAGGTATAGACTCTTCATGTGATTTGGAGTCATGAGGAAACCCAAGCACCTCTGCATGGCTTTCAAGAACTCATTTGACCCAAAGGATCCCTATTCTCACTTGATAAAGGTCATGAAACTAAGAGAGAAAGGCAAGAAACTTCATCCACAAAAACTGAACTTTTTGCCATTTTTTTTTTGGATGCACACATGGGATCTTTCTATAGATCCATCTGGTGCTGAGAATTTAAGCCACAGCCTCATACAGGGCCAAGATGCTGATTCAGACGCATCCCTTTCCAAAGCAATTAAGCAAAGAGCCACAGGTGATGCCCATTCTTTTCCATATGAAAATTAATTTCTTCACGCTTCACAAAGTGTGGCCTGAGGCAAAAACCATCCTGACATTAAGGGCAACAGTACAATAGGCAAGCAAAAGGCCCAAAGCAGGGTTTCTCCTCTGAGACTTTCCTGGTCACACTGATATCTGAGTTTTCTGAGATGCCCCCATTCCCTTCAGCTATTCAGTACATGGCCATTTCACAGAGTGTGGAAGTGGTTTATATCTTGGACACAAAACCATGAGCCTATTCTGGAGAGTTTCCAGAATTCAGGAAGACAACTGGAACTTGGGAAGATAATAGGTTTTGCCCATCTATAAGGCAAGCTGCAGTCCATTCATAAATTGGGCCGGATGAATGATGGGAGCTTTCTATTAGACAGGACACATCCATTGATGCATTGTCTTTTCTAATGTCTACAACCACGGACACAGTAGGATACACAGATATAGAAACACTTGCCTTGTCAAATGACATACAAGAAACAGTCCACTCCAAACCAAACAAACCACCTTTCCTATCTATTCTCAGAACATGAGACAAAACCGCATACTCACACCCATACTCAAACGGCACCTCCTTCTCCCAAGTAGGTGTGTGAATATATGGAGTGTCCTCTGACTGGTGGGCCATACTCTGTTCCACCGAAATGCCCTGTAGGGTCTCAGATCTTGTCTCCTTTTCCAACTCTGTGAAGTTGCCAGGAGCCATTGGTGAGCAACTATCTGCTTTCCCTGGAAAGGCCCCTCTTCAGAGCTCTCCTGGCATTTGGCCATCCTCACATCAGTAGGTACCAAGAAAGACTGACCCTATCTTTGGTAAATCCAAACAAGTGAGCCCAATGTGACTGAGACTGGGACTGGCTCTGGATGCCTTGCTTCCTGGATCCCAAGTTCAGAGATTTCAAACACCAAGGAAGTTAGGTAGGTCAATTCCTTCAGAAACTGAAAGAGGTCACTGCCTTGACAACCACTTTGTGCTAACAGTTGTTTCATAGGGTCCCATGAAATGGAGGCTGCCCCTAATATCTGTGACACTTTCAAAAGTAAGAATGGTATTTCAACCATAGGCACCTGGGAACAGCTCTCCACACAGGCCTGGTTTGGTCCATCTTCTCTATATTAAGAAGAAAGCGGCTGTTTCAGACACATCCTTTCGTCCTGACCAGGGTTTTTGCCATGGAAGATGATTTTTGCTCTCTTAGGTCCTCCATAGCTGCCTACATCTTATCCAGGGATCATTTCTGCATGGACCTTTGAGGTTCTCAGCAGGTGGAAGATCCCCTACATTCTTGTATTGTAAGACCAACTCTGTACCTGCTCTTCTGTAAAGTGAGATTGAGCGAACAGTGTATGGTTAGGGTTAATAACAGGTTCGATTTGGGTTAGGAATCCTTCTGCGAGATGAATAATGGTATTGGAACCAACAGAAATCTAGGTAAGATTTGAAGCCCAGTAAGGCATTAGGCGCTTGAGTGGGATACTTAGTTTTGAATTATATTCTGCACAGACGTCTCAGATGAATCGATATACAATGGCATAGGACCTTGTATCTTCGATGATTGAATGTTGAAGAGAACATCCAGTCAAAAAGGGATAGTAAGTAGGATTAGGATGATAGTTGGTAGGTTTAGAAACAAGAGTGAGTATAGGAGTGGGACCAAAATTTCTTTAGCAATAGGCTTTTGCGTAGAGATTGAATATAAATGTCAGCACATGTGAAGAGTCAATCACAATAATGAACTGGGATAACATCCTCACTCCATGGGTGCATCCTCCGCCAAGTGGAGGGGCCCATGGGGGACGAACCGTTATGGCAAGGGCAGAAGATAGTTGGTCAGAGCTGTTACTCATACTTTTAAATAAGAAAGAGAGATCTGTGGGGATGTAAACTTAAGAAATAAGCCTGTGAGAAGGGTAGAACATCCTTTTAAATGTTGGCAGCACGGTCTTCCATCTCCAGACGATGATGGACCTGTATGGGTTTAGAGGCCAAAATATTAATCTGTTCTTTAATAAATTGTACCAGCCTGTTTATAATGCAGGGTCCTATGGACCCAATTATAAGTAAACCCAACAAAGGGCCTAATAGGGGAAGAAGGTAGGGTAGAAATCCATAAAGCCCAGTCCAGAGGGGATTTTCAAATAGTTCGCGTCATCTCTTTCTAGATCTTATTGAAGGTGCTTAATTTTATTGCATACTATGCCTGATTTATTGGCATAAAAGCATCATCGTTCCCCTAAGCCCAAGCAAATACCTCCCTGGTTATCTGTCAGCAAATCTAAGCCTCGTCTTTTTGAAGGAACACTTCTGCCTGGGAGTCTATTTGGTCCTGCAGATCTTTAATGGTTCCTGATAGAGTTTGTACATCATTTATAAGTTGTTGAGACAGGCGATGGTAAGAGTGTATAGCTGTGCCTAAGCCAGTGTACCTGTGCCCACAGCAGCTGTTATTCCAAAGCTGGCAATGAGTGGTAAGGCCTGTATTGCCCGCCTGTGTCTTTTGACTAAGGTGTCTAGGCTAGGAATGGGTAGAGGTTCATCTCCTGGGACTATAGTTATATCAGGGAGTAATAAGGCAAGAACAGAGCCACCGGTCCAATTCGCTGGAAGCCTGGGGAAGTCCAAGTTTCCTCCACCCATTAAAACTCTGCCATTGGGAGGACAAAGAGTTGGGGTGGGTGAGGAATAATTTTGTATGTTGAACAATTTTCAAAGAAAGTAACTCCAACATCAATATCATAGGTGTTATTCTGCATTGCGCCTAAAAGACATAATGTAATAGTGCCTATAAGTTGTACTTAAAAAGGAAATCCGGGTTGGCATGTATTATCATTGTCTATGATAGAATTAATAGGAACTGCCATAGTCATAATTGCCCCTGTTGTCATGCAGAGCCAGCAATCACCAGCAAGGGTGTGGTTGGAATTATTAAGCAAGTAGAAGGTAGTTTCCAAAATATCTAATGTATTGGTATCTAAACCTGGGAGCTGAGATTTAGGCAACATTAAGGGATGATATGTGAGCTCAGGGATTTGGGGTTTCAAAAGTTTGATTATGTGAGGATGTTTGACAGCATCAGTGGTTCTTCCACCATCAGTGACCCCTGTAGGGGCCTTAATGGGCCAGCAGGAGGGTTTACCGACAGGGCCTTGGCAACCAGCTGACTGTAGCTTGGTGTATTTGCCTTCTACTCCCTGGTCAAATAGAACGGAGGTATAATGAATAGTGGTCCCCCCTGCTGCATGAGTTTTAGTTTGGGAGGCTTCAAAAAATTGTTCTCCCTGCTTGTTAACACAAATTGAGGGTGACACATAACAAGAGTCATGCCTCGCCTGGGTATGCGAACAGGTTGCAGAAGAATTTTGGAGAGCTTTACTTGTACTAGGGGGAATAAACTTTGGCTTGTTAACACATACCCATTTAGGCTGATGAACTCCTCCAAATTTATGGTCAACCTCGGCATGGAGGTAAGCCACCTTAGTCACGCAGTCAGCAGTCTCGGTCCAACTAGTGGGAGCCTGAGTCCAAGATCATCACTTGCATTCACAGGGGGGCCCAAAAACTTACACCATGATGTTGGAACGTGGAGGGCCAAGGCCTCCATGTACAAACCTGTTAAGCAGAAGTGCCTAAATCAGGATCCTCACACAGATTGTTGGCTGCATCTGAAAAAGAACAAAATTTGTCCTCAGGGGGAGGCCCTCCATCCCTGTATTGAGGTAAGTCATTAACCTGTTTAACCAGGCATTCTGGTAACCATCTTGGGGCTGATTGCTCTTGGTCCAAAAGACAAGCTGAGCCTCGTCCCCAGATGAGAACAGGATCTGGACCTTTCCATTTATTTGTAAGGGAATTGCACCACATAAGAGGTGGGCGAACAGAATTGGACAAGAGATGCCAGTTTCTGTCTGCGGCCGAATGGCCTTCACTGTCTAGGGTAAGAAAAATAAGGGGAAGTAAGGCATGGTTAAGGCGATGCCTGGGAGTGGTAAATACAAGGGCGGAAGCCTTATGGAGGGTTATCCAAGTCTATAAGGTAAGGTGGGCACATTCCACAACGCCTTGGCCCTGAGGGTTGTATGGAATTCCAGTAGTATGACGAATTTGCAAGGTAGCACAAAACTATTTAAACTTGGCACAGGTATATGCAGGATAATTATCTGTTTTAATATGTATTGGTTTACCCATTATGGAAAAGGCTGAAATAAGAGGAGAAAGAACATATTTGGTAGCCTCTCCTGAATGTGGTGATGCAAAAATAAAGTCGCTGAAGGTATATATAGAAACGTGTATATATTTGGTAATTTCAAATTCAGGAAAATGAGTAACATCCATTTTCCAAAACTGATTGGGCAGTAATTCTCGGGGGTTAACTCTCATGTGTTGAATGGGGAGGGAGACAATGCAACCTGGGCATGCTTTTACTATTTCTCGTGCCTGTTGCATGGTAATTTTACAAAGTAATTGAAGGCTCTTGGAATTTAGATGGTGAAGATTGTGTAACTCTGTGGCCTTTTGAATGGAGCCCACAAAAATTGGAAAGATGGAACGAGTTGCTGCATCAGCTTGGGCATTACCTTGTGTTAGAGGCCTGGGATGATCAGAGTGTGCCCTGATGTGTTCTAAGAAAAATGGGTGTTGTCTGGCCTGAATTAGCTGCTGAAGCTGATGAAAAAGAAAGGCCACATTGGAAGAAGCCTTAATGGTGGGGGAAACGTCCAGCAGGGGCACAGAATGAGCAATGTAGGCACTGTCTGTATAAATATTAACAGTATTATCAAAAATATTATAAAAACTTGTGTTATGGCAAACAATTCCACAACCTGTGCTGACTGATAGATAGTATCAAAGATGGTAGGCTGGTTATTGACAACAAAGAGCGCTCAGCCATTACTGGAACCGTCTGTAAAGACATTAAGGGCTTGAGGAATGGGAGCCTTTTGAGTAATTTTGGGAAAAATAAATGGATGTAACTGGACAAAATGTAAAAGGGGGTCATTGGGGAGGTGGTTATCAATTGTTCCCCAAAAGCCTGATAGGGCAATACCCCATTCATCCCGTGTCTGTATTAAAAATTTGGTTTGGTCCTTCATATATGGAATTAAATTATTATGAGGTTCTTTGCCAAAATGTTGTCGAGAATCAAATGACCTTTAATAATAATAGAAGCTACCTGAGCAAGATTAACAATAATAACCTTGGAGGATGTGGTGGGTAAATGGACCCAAAGCAAGGGGCAGCCTTTATTTTTAAAATGTGGATCTCGCTGCCAAATTATTCCTGTGGGTGTATGAGGAGTTTGTTAAATAACCAGAATCAGAGGAAGGTTATAAGAAATTTGTGTAACAAACTGTTGGGCAATGGCTTCTGTGACTTGGTTTAATGCCTGTAATGCCTCGTGTGTAAGCTTTTGAGAGGAGGAGGGGTGGGAATCACCTCTCAAAATATAATTAAGGGACAAAAGTACACAAGTGGGTAATTTTAAATATGTTCTTAGCCATTTAATATCCCCCAGTAATTTTTGAAAATCATTAAGAGTGTGAAGATGGTCCACACGTAGTTGTATTTTAGGAATTTGAATCTGATTATCTTGAAGTTTAAGGCCCAAATAGGTATAACAGTCCTGTGTTTGAAACTTATCAGAAGCTATCTGCAGTCCCAAGGTAGTGAGGGTTTTGTAAAGGTCCAGGTAACCATTATTAACGTCATGGATATTAGGTGCAGCAATTGACAAATCATCCAATTAATGTAAAATATGAATTTCTGAACATTGCTCTCTCACAGGGTCTACTGCTTGAGCAACGTATTTTGGGCTAAGACTAGGGCTGTTGGCCATACCTTGGGGAAGAACCTTCCATTGAAATCTGTGCATAAGGCCCTGAAAATTAATGTGAGGGAGACTAAAGGCAAAATAGGGTCTATCCTCAGGATGTAAAGCAATGGTAAAAAAGCAATCTTTTAAGTCAACAACCATTTTACAATAGTTTTTGGGAATAGCCACTGGTGTGGGAATGCCTGGCTGTAGTGCTCCCATCAGGCATATAACTTTATTAATGACACACAAATCTTGTAAAAGGCGCCACTTGCCTGATTTTTTCTTGATAACAAAAATAGAATTATTCTATGGTGAGCTTGATGGCTCTACATAGCCAGCTGCCAGCTGTTCCTGCACTAACATGGAGGCAGCCTCCAATTTTTCTTGGGTAAGGGGCCACTGATCCATCGACACAGGAGTCTGAGTCTCCCAAATAATTTTATCTGCATGGGGTACAGGAGGGTCAGGGACCAACACTAAAAATCCAAATACCCAAGTCTATATGTATTTGTTTTTTGTAAGGGTTGTATAGGCTCAACCAGTCCTTGTCTCAGTCTCCCCATGCCTGTACCAGGGACAAAATTCATATGAAGCATTTGATGAGTCACCATGGAATTGGGACTAGAAAGAATAACTTACATTTGACTCAAAATATCTCGGACGTATAGGTTAAGATGAAGGTCAGGAACAAAGAAAGGAGTGACAGTTACCATATTACCCTCTTTATCAGTCCAGCTAAGAGCCCTAGAGCTGACCAGAGGATTTTTTGACTGTCCTATCCCTTTAAGGTCTGTCAAGGATGGGGTGAGGGGCCAACCTGTTGGCCAGAATTTTTGAGAAATAATTGTGACATCAGCTCCAGTATCAAGAATTCCTTGGAATTCCTTTCCTTCAATAAGTAAGATAAGGGTGGGTCTATTGTGAGAAATGGGCTGAACCCAATATACATCAGAGGAGCCCAAGGAGGTAGTCCCCCTCGGTAGGTTTGAGTGGTGGAAGTGCCTCCTGAATCCAAGGGAAGGAGTATTAATTGTGAAAGTCTTGTTCCTGCTGGGATGGCCGCAACTCCATTAATAGCTGTGGCCAGTATTTTTATTTCTCCAGTGAAATCATTATCTTTAATGCCAGGGAAGACCTGAACACCTTGTAAGGTAGTAGAGGCTCTTTCAAGAATAAGGGCACACATATGAGATGGAGTGGGACCCATAATTCCAGTGGGTATTATCTGGGGCCCTTGCATTGAGTCTAATATTGTATCGGTGGCGGCAAAAAGGTCCAATCCTGCGCTGCCTGGGGTGGCTAATTGGAATGAGGAAATTGTGGAGAAGGATTTTGAGATAGGCTGCTGAGGGCATTTGTCTTAGATCTACACTCACTGGCCCAGTGATGACCTTTACCTCATCTAGGGCAAAGGGTAGCTGGGGGCAGTTTAGCCTCAGTTTGAAAAGACACTATTCTTAGGCTTTGTTTGCCTGTCGGACACTCACGCGCAAAATGGCCAGGTTGTTTACAAGTAAAGGAACTACGTGAGCCAGGATTGTGAAAGGCCTTGGTAAAAGCGGCACCGAGGGTGAGACCCATGGCAAGGGCTACACCCAACCCTGCACATAGTCCAATAAAGTCAGAAAGTTTCACTTTTTTCTTATGTGGTCGAAGAACATCCTGACATGCCAGGTTGGCATTTTCAAAGGCAAGATGTTTTACAAAGGTGCTTTCGCTTTCACTTGGTCCAAGCAAGAACCCCGCAGCTAGGTTAAGCCGGGGAACAAAGTCGCTATAAGGCTTGTCGGGCCCTTGTCGAATTTTTGCCAGGGAAGTCGTAGCAGAGGCCTTTTGAGGGAGGCGTCTCCAAGCATGTAAGCCAGCCATCTGAATCTGTGTCAAAAGTCCAGCAGGGAAACGTGCCAGTTAAGTTTTAGTGTTAAAAGGCGCATTGAACACTAGCTTAACATAAGTCCAGGAATTAGAGGAGGGCTTAGTTAAATTTTTCTGAGCAGTTTCCTGACAGTGCTCTTTGAAATCTGCATTCCATAACAGGAAGTCTGCGGCATTGAGGGTAGCTTGGTCTAAAAATTTCCAATCATTGGGAGTAAGACATTGTGTCATGTAGCTTTCTAATAAAGCCTACGTGTAGGGTGCAATGGGTCCATAGTGAGCACAAGACTTTTTAAGTTTTTTCAAGAAAACGCAGGCTTAATGTTTTGTAGACACTCTGGGTTCCTTCCTGCCTAGGGATGAAGTCCTCATCCTCTGAGTCTTAATCTCCGTGATCCATTTCCCCCGCTTCCTCCTCTTGATCCTCGTCTAAGTCTTTGACATCAACCTGGGCAGGCTTAACTATCTAACTGAGGGTGACTGAAAAGTGAGAACAGTCCAATGGAGCGGCTTAGCCTTTGTATTAGACCACTTTGGGCCAGCTTGTGTTGACTCCAGCAATAAGGCTAATGAATAAAGCTCAGAGTCAAGGGATCTTAATTCTTTTTAAACTTGGATCTCTTCCAGTCTATGTTGGAGAGACTCTCCCAAGGGAGCCAGGTTAGGCAAGGGAATTGGGGAAAAAATATCTGCTGGGGGGATTTGGCCCCTGAAGGGCCAGAGCACAAAAAGCAGGAGAGATATAGGAGGGAGGTGGATGTGTAAGTCCTATAGGCTGTATCTGGGTCCTAAGCAGTGGCAGGTCTTCTGTATCATAGGGAGTTGCTTCCTTCTCCAAGTTAGCCTTCTCCCCAGGGGTCAATGTGTCTCCAGGATTTAAAACTGGATAAAGGCGGTTGGTAACCATTGGAGCCCTATTCATTAGGGTGGTATTTTGAGGGGGACCAGGAAGGTTTCCAGGGTCCTGGGGAGACTGAGAATGGTCTATGTCTATACTAACTGATGGGCATGCTAGGGGGGACAAGAGGTCTTTTGCATAGTCTCTTTCCTAATCCTGAAAAGTTTTAAGGTACCATTGTCAAAGGGTGAACTTTTAAGAAATTCATTAATTAATTTCCAGTAAGAAAAGGTGGGAACAGGCAATTTTTCTGTCCAAAGGATTCATAATAATCTTTTAAACAGTCTCCTACTCTAAGCCATCTTTTACCATTAATGGTCCCTTGAAGGTGAAATCATAGACACAATTCCCCTATGTATGAAAAGAAAAATTTTAAGTCCTTTTTCTTAACACGTGCCCCCCATGTCTTGAAGGAATCCTTGAGGCCCGACAAATACAAATCATGTGACAAAACTGCTTGACCCATGGTGGGTCACTCCCCGTGCATCATCCCCACTCTCCTCCTGGATCTGTCTCTCGGTGGTGTCTGCTGAGGCAATTGTGAGCTCCGCTTGACCAAGTTTTCCAGGAGGACGGGGTTCCCTATGACTCAAAGGCTCGAGCCCCAGTCAGTGGGCGCCAGATGTCCCGGCTGGCAGGACACATCATCGTGGGCAGCGAACCAAGATAGGGAGGAATGAAGGGACAAGAGACACGAGAGATGACAGCAAGACAGGAGTTCTGATCAACCTTCAAAATACATTGTTCACACAGGGGATTTTATATGCTGGAGATGGTAAAGCTCTCTTATCGGCAGTTCCTGGATGTCTACACAAGGTGAGATAACCTCAGGATATTTCAGGAAGACAGATGGCCACAGGATGTCTCAGGGACACAGATGGCTAAATGATGTCTCCAAGAGATGATGTCTCCCTGGGTGTTGTTTCTTGTAAGTGTCAGGCTATTCTTTGAAGGAGAATTCCTTCTACCCCTGACAGTCAGGGATTCAGTATTTCCAATGGAAAACTGAAAAAAGAATGCAATGTGTATGCAAATATGTGCTACCCCAAAATCTTCCCACTTTCATTCAGAACAATGCCTTGACATTACCTTCACCCCAAGTAAGACACAATTAGAGAAGATTTGAAAATCTGTGAATACACATCTGGAATGGAAAATGCTCAGGAGTTCACAAACTTGAAGGTGGTAGAGGAGTTTCCAAAAGCAAAGAACAGGGTAATAACTCCACAAACATGGAGCTCTGCCGGCATAAAGATTTCTTGAGAAACTGCTTCTGAGGTTGGGCACTTGAAATATATGTTGTTTTCAGGAGCTTTAGCTTCCTTTGTATTGAGACCATCAAATCTGGGTCTGCATCTATGTGACCTGGAGGACATGGTTTCATATTTTCCAATGGATATGAGGCAGCAGTGCTGAATTCTCTCTTTGTAGGTAAACTGTTGCCAATGGGGGCTAAGTGTCTCCCAGTGTGGACTGTGAAGACATTTAATCATCCTCCACTTTTGTGGTGTTTCTTGTAGCTGCACTGGGAGTTTGGTATTTGCTTCTCGAAATGCAAGGAGTTCAACTGGGACACAGTGCTCGAGGGAGTTCTGTCATGTGTGGTGGGTAAGGGTCTGCAAGAGAATGCACCAACCAGGCTTCTATCCCACATAGCTTGCCCCCTTGACCATAGCAATCTGATTCTAAACATTTCACTGAAACCTCTCCATATAACAAGATGCCTTTACATACAAGGATCTAGAGGCTACACTATGTCAGTCACAAACCATTTGGAAGCCAATGCAAATCCAAATGACCCCACCACAGATGTTTTAACACACACCTGCACTCCACTGCTCTAGGCCGACTACTCATCAGGTTAAAAAATTACTGGCATCTCTCTTCTACACCATTTTCATGAACACCAGTCAATCAAGGCACTGTCTGATACACTCATGATCATCAATAGGACATACAAAGTTTCTCCAGTGCGACCTGGTCATGGGAATTCAAAAATTTAATGGTATTTATCTAGCCACTTTTCAATGATGACATTGGAGGCACTGTGGGATTCAATTCATTCAGGAACCATTAAATGGAGAAAAAGCTCATTTCAATGAAAGCTCTAGAAAACGTTAACAGGCAAGGCTTCCCAAAGACAGGCCAAAAGGTCACATGAAGCCAGGTCCATTGAGGTCTACAATGTGAGGTCCATGTGTGTTTTGACTTGCAACAATGGCTGCCACGTCTTTAAGAATAAAATCATGTAATATCATTCCTGAGATTCCCAGTGCTCTGTGGAAAGCCACCCTGGGCCTATATCTCAGTTTCCAAGGGCGAATCTCATGCGTGGCCTCCTAAAATCCCAACACAATACACAGCAATACTTCTTGGAGGTCAGTTCCAGAACTCAGTCTCTAGGGGAATCACACCAGTGTTCAAGCCCAGGTGGATCCAGTCAACTCTTCCAACCACGACTTAAATAAAAACAATTAAAACCAAAACACTCCCACATGGCCCTCATCTTCTCCCATATAGACACTCATCATAACCTCTGGCTGGAGTTTTCCATGAGGGTCGCAGGCCAAGACAATGTCCAAAATAATCTCCCTTGCACCTCATTTGCCTAAATTCAGGGTGGCCTGGACACCCTTCCTGTGAACCAGAAGTGATCAAATAGGCCTGCCCTTAATACTGTTCCATTTCTCCAATTTGAGGCCTTCTGACTGTGGGGTTTAGATTCTTTATGTGAATTGGAGTCATGAGAAAACCAAGGTCCTCTGCAGAGATTTGAAGAACTCACTTGACCCAAAGGATCCCTATTCTCAATTGATGGATTTTAGGAACCTAAAAGGGGTAGGCAATAGAATTCATTAACAATGACTATACTTTTTGCCATTTTGGTTTTGGATGCTCACATGGGATCTTTCTTTAGATCCATCAGGTGCTGAAAATCTAAGCCACAGCCTCACACAGGGCCAAGAGCCTGATCCAGACACATCCCTTTCCAAAGCAATTAAGCAAAGAGCCACAGGTGATGCCCATTCATTTCCATTTCAAAACTGTTTTCTTCAGGCTTCACAAAGGGGTGGCCTGAGGCAAAGACTTTCCTGACATTCAGGGCAAAAGAACAATAGGTAAGCAAAAGGCCCAAAGCAGGTTTATACACTGAGATTTTCCTGGTCACACGGATATCTGAGTTTTTTGATATGCTGGCCATTCCCTTCAGCTATCCAGTACATGGTCATGTAACAGACCTTGGAGTTGGTACATACCTTGGACAGAAAACCATGAGTGTATTCTGGAGAGTGGCCAGAATTCAGGAAGAAAACAGGGACTTATGAAGGTAGTAGGTGTTGCCCATCCATAAGGCAAGGCACACTCCATTCATAAATTGGGCAGGATGAATGCTGGGAAGCTTTCTACTAGACAGGACACATCCATTGTTGCATTCTCTTTTCTAATGTCTACAACCAGGGACACAGTGGGATACACAGACATAGAAACACTCACCTTGTAAAAGAATCTACTAGAAACAGTTCACTCCAAACCAAACAAACCACCTCTCTGATCTGGTTTCTTTGGCTAACTCTGTGAAGTTGTCAGGAACAAAGTGTTGAGCCACTACCTGCTTTCTCAGGAAATGTCCCTCTTCAGAACTCTCCTGGCATTTGGCTATCCTCACAGCAGTAGTTACCGAGAAAGACTGACTCTGTCCTTGGAAAATCCAAACAAGTGAGCCCACTGGGACTGGGATTTGGACTGCCTCTTGGTGCCTGGCTTCTTGGATACCAAGTTCAGAGAGTTCAATCACCAAGGAAATGAGGCATGTCACTTTCTTTGGAACTGAATGAGGCCACTGCCTTGGAAACCACATTGTCCTAAGAGTTGCTTCCAAGGGTCCCATGAGATGGAGGCTTCCCCTACTTTCTGTGACACTTTCACAAGTTAGAATGATATATCATCCATAGGCACCCAGGAACAGCTCTCCACACAGGCTGGTTTGATCCATCTTCTATACAATAAGAAGAGAAAAGCTGATTCAGACACATTGCTTCATCCTGACCAGGTTGCTTGCCATGGAATATGACTTTTGCTCTCTCAGGTCCTTCGTACCTGCCTACAACTTCTCTGGGTATCATTTCTGTATGGACCTTTGAGGTTCTCAGCAGGTGGAAGGTCCCGTACTTTCCTGTATTCTAAGAACAACTCTGTCCCTGCTTTTCAGTAAAATGAGATTGAGGGAAGAGTGTATATTTAGGGTTAATAACAGGTTCAATTTGGGTTAGGAAATATTCTCTGTGATGAATTATGTTATTGGGAACCTGCGATATTTACAAAAATATAGAGGTGAAATATAAGAATGAAAACAGAAATCTAGGTATGATTTGAAGGCCAGAAGGGCATTGGGCCCTTGATTGGGATAATTAGCTTTGAATTATGTTCTGCACAGATGTCTCAGAAAATTTGATATACAATGGCATAGGACCTGTACCTTGGAAGATTGAATGTAGAAGAGAACATCCACTCAAAAAAGGATAGTCATTAGGATTTGAAAGATAGTCGGTACATTTAGGAAGAAAAGTGAGTATATGATTTGGACCAAAAGTTCTTTAGCAATAGGGTTTCTTATTTTCCAATAAACATGAGGAAGCAGTGCAGAATCCTCTCTTTGTAGGTCAACTGTGACCACTGGAGACTAAGTGTCTCCCCGTGTGGACTGTGAAGCCATTTGTTCCTCCTCAACGTTTTGTGGTATTTTTGATGCAGCACTGGGAGTTTGGTATTTGCGTCACAAAATACAAGGAGCTCAACTGGGACACAGTGCTGGAGGGAGTTCTGTCACGAGTGGTGGGTCAGAGTCTGCGAGAGAATGCACCAACCAGGCTCTATCCCTCATATCTTGTCCCATTGCCGCCTTGTCCATATCAACTTCATTCTGAACATTGCCGTGAAACCTCTCCATATAACAAGATGCCTTTACATATAAGGGTCTTCTGGCTGCACCATGTCAGTCAAAAGCCATTTGGAATCCAATGGTAGATCCTCATGGCCCTACCACTGATGTTCTTTCACACACCTGCCCACCACTCCTCTAGGCCCACTACTCAGCAGGCTCCAACATACTGAAATCTCTGTTCTACACCATTTTCATGAAACCCAGTAATTCAAGGCACTGTCTGGTACCCTCATGATCAGCAACAGGACATACAAAGCTTCTCCAATGAATTTCAAAAATTTTATGGTATTTTTCTAGCCATTTTTCAAGGATGAAGTTGGAGGCACTGTTGGTTTCAATTCATTCAGAAAACATTAAATGTTGAGGAAGCTCATTTCAGTGAATGCTCTGGAGAACTCTCACAGACAAGTCTTCCCAAAGAGTGGCCAAATGGACACATGAAGCCAGGCCCATTGAGGTCTACAATGTGAGGTACGTGTGTGTTTTGACACTCAACTATGGTACCGAAGTCTTTCAGAATAAAATCATGTGATATCCTGGCTGAGATTCCCAGTGATCTGAGGAAAGCCACCCTGGGCCTAGATCTCAGTTTCCAAGGGCGACTCTCATGTGTGGCCTCCTAAAATCCCAACAAAATTCATGGCAATACTTCTCTGAGGTCAGTTCCAAAACCCAGTCTCTAAGGGGAATCACACCAGAGTTCAAGCCCTGGTGGACCAAGTCATTTCTTCCAACCGCCTCTCAAATGACCAAAATTAAAACCAAAACTCTCCCACATGGCCCTCATCTTCTTCCATATAGTCACTCATCGTAACCTTTGCCAGGAGTTTTCCATGAGGGGCACAGCCAAAGACAGTGTCCAAAATAAACTCCCTTGCCCCTCATTTGCCAATATTCAAGGTGGCCTGGACACCCTTCCTGTGAACCACGAGTGATCAAATAAGCCTGCCGTTAATACTTCTCTATTTCTCCAATTTGAGGCCTACTGACTTTTAGGTATAGATTATTTATGTGATTTGGAGTCATGAGAAAACACAAGAACCTCTGCGGGACTTTGAAGAACTCATTTGACCCAAAGAATCCCTAATACGTTAATCCCTAATACTCGTTAATACGGCACTGCTTCTCCAATTTGAGGCCTATTGACTGTGGGGTTTAGATTCTTTATGTGAATTGGAGTCATGAGAAAAACCAAGCACCTATGGGCTAGCCTCTGCAGGGTTTTGAGGAACTCATTTGACCCAAATGATCACTAGTCTCACTTGATGAAGGTCAGGAACCTTACAGAGGTAGGCAAGAGACTTCATTCACAATGACTGCTCTTTTGGCAATTTTTGTTTTAGATGCACACATTGGATCTTTTTTTTAGATCCTTCAGGTGCTGAGAATCTAAGACATAACCTCACACAGGGCCAAAAATCTGATTCAGACACATCCCTTTCCAAAGAAATTAAGTAAAGAGCCACAGGTGATGCCCTTTCATTTCCATTTGAAAACTGTTTTCTTCATGCTTCACAAAGGTTTGGCCTGAAGAAAAGACCTTCCTCACATTCAGGGCAACAGAACAATTGGTAAGCACAGAGCTTGGAGGTGGTACAAATCATGGAAACAAAATCGTGAGCCTATTCTGAGAGTGATCAGTTTTCAGGAAGAAAACAGGAACTTAGGAAGATAGTAGATGTTGCCCATCCATAAGTCAAGCCGCAGTCCATTCATACACTGGACAAGATAAATCCTGGAATGCTTTCTACTAGACAGGACACATCCATTGATGCATTCTCTTTTCTAATGTCTACAACCACGGACACAGTGGATGCACAGAAAAAGAAACACTCGCCTTGCGAAACGTCTTACCAGAAACAGTTCACTCCAAACCAAACAAACCACCTTTCCTAACTATTCTTAGAACATGAGACAAAACCTCAAACCCACACCCAAACCCACAAAGGCACCTCCTTCCCCCAAGTAGGTCTGTAACTATCGGGAGTGTCCTCTGAATGGTGGGCCATACTATGTTCCGCTGAAATGGCCTGTCCTGTGTCAGATCTGGTCTCCTTGGCCAACTCTGTGAAGTTTTCATGAGCCAGCGGTGATCCACTACCTGGTTTCTCAGGAAAGGCCCATCTTCAGACCTTTCCTGACATTTGGCCATCCTCACATCAGTAGGTACCAAGAAAGACTGACTCTGTCCTTGGTAAATCCAAACAAGTGAGAACACTGAGACTGGGACTGGGACTGGCTCTTGGTGCCTGGCTTCCCGGATCTGAGACTTCCATCACCAAAGACGTAAGGTGAGGTTACTTCCTTCAATATCTTAATGAGGTCACTGCTTTGGCAACCACTTTGTCCTAACAGTTCCTTCCAATGGTCCTATGATGGAGGTTGCCCCTACTTCCTGTGATACTTTCACAAGTTAGAATGGTATATCAACCATAGGCATCCGGGAACAGCTTACCACACAGGACTGGTTTGGTCCATCTTCTCTACATTAAGAAGAGAGAGGCTTATTCAGAAGCTACCCTTCATCCTTACCAGGTTGTTTCCCATGGAAGGTGACTTTTGCTCTCTCAGGTACTTCATAGCTGCCTGCATCTTTCCCTGGGATCAAATCTGCATGGACCTTTGAGGTTCTCAGCAGGTGGAAGATCCCCTACATTCCTGTATTTTAAGATGAACTCTGACCCTGCCCTTTTGTAAAGTTAGATTGACGGATCAGTGTATGGTTAGGGTTAATACCTTGTTCGATTTGGGTTATAAATCATTCTGCAGGATGATTACTGCTATTGGTAACCTGCAATATTTATAAGATTATAGAGGTGAAATATAAGTACAAAAACAGAAATCTATGTAAGATTTGTAGCACAGAAGGGCATTAGGCCCTTGATTTGGATACTTAGCTTTGAATTACATTCTGCAGAGATGTCTCAGATAATGCGATATACAATTGCAAAGGACCTTGTACTTTGGATGATTGATTGTAGAAGAGAACATTTACTCAAATTGGGAGAGTCAGTAGGACTAGGAAGATAGTCTGTAGGTTTAGGAAGAAGAGTGAGTATAAAATTTGGAACAAATGTTCTTTAGCAATAGGGTTTCGGTTATAGAGTGAATGTAAATGTCAGCACATGTGAAGACTCAGTCACAATGATGAACTGGAGAAAATATAGGAAAAAAGATATCAAAAGAGACATTACAAAATCAGGCAATTATAATGTGAGTGATAGGATTAGACATTTTCAACATGGTTAAGATTGAATGCATAATCTTAGGAAGAAAAAAAATATGTAGTTACCAATAGGAATAACATTTGAAAACATTAGGCAACCTGGACATGGATGTTTTAGTAATCCATGTTCACTTTCCATTTAGGCTTTGGTACAATCATAAGTGTGAAATTGCATTTTCTGCCCAGAAAATTATTGTGATAAAATGTATCTGTGGATCATGTGATATGAGTATTTCTTTCACCATTTCTGGGAGCAATATTTGAAGACATATAAATTAGTATTGGGGGTACAAAGTGGTGTACCCTGTGTCAATGAATATAGAGATAATGGATGAATAGAATATACTGTGAATAAATAATCTAACTGGTTCCACTTTAAATAATGGATTGAATTGATATCTGAAAATATATAAGATATCATATATTGACATACAATCATTCATTCCAACCAGTTATATATCTAATGGTAATCTTAGGGTTATTGTTTATCATGAAGTGTGTGTGAGTTTTGCTTCAAAAGTGATTATGGAAATCGAAAATAATGTGTTTGGAAAGAAGTCTCATGAAAAGACCAGTCAAGAAATATGGAGGAATACATGAGTTGTGAAGCAGGAAGTGATTGAAAGTGAAACAAATGCCTATAAATTTGCTAAATTGTGGATGAAATATATATCCAATGATGTGCATAAACTGATGAAATAGTAGTGTACCAGTGTTGAATACAAATGAACGGCAAAATACATATCATGTCCCATAGGAATCGACTTGCATTGATGTTAAACTGAGTCAGTTACTGTAGAAATATTAGGATTCGCGTGCATCATTCACTGAATTTAGTTTTCTTTTTTTAAAACTTTTTATTAATGGTTGTTCAAAACATTACATAGTATTGTGGTGAGCGTCACAGGTTGGGGGGCCTGGCTTGAGGAAACAAAAGAGAAGGCCCTAGACACTCAGGATTGGAGATCCGCACATTCTGGGATAAAGAGTTGCTGCACAGTGATTGCTTCCCACCTATTGAGAGGAGAAGCTTGGCCCAATGCACACAGCTCCACCTACTGGAAGAGAAGTTAATTGAACTCTATTACTGCATGTATTATTATTATTTTTTTCTTTTTATTTTCTTCTTTTTCTTTCATTTTCATTTTTTGTTGTTGTTCTTTAACTTTTTTTTAATGTTTTTATTTTTTAAAATTTTTAAAATTTATTATTTTATGATTCTTTTAAATTTTAATTTTCATTTTTATAATTATCATTATTATTTCTAAAAAATTTTATTTCTTTCTTTATTTTCTATTTTTTTTCTTTTGTCTTTTCATTTCTTTTCAATTTTCTTATTCTCCCTTCCTTGAATTCTACCTGCCTACTCTCATTCTCTTTAGTGACTTCTTCCCATCCCTACTACTATCTTTCCTCCCAAGCTTCAAATAAATTTATAAGAGTAAGCAGTAACTCAGCAGTCAAACAGAACAAGAAGTAACATTAGCAGCATAAAAAAGCAAGGATGAAAATGTGTACAAACAATGAAGGACAACATAAATAATCAGGAGCACCGAGAATCATCAGGAAAATGGTCATATAAAGAACTCAAGGAATACCTTAGACAGATGGAATGGAACCTTAAAGAGGATATGAGACAGCAATTCCAAACAGTGAAAGAACACATTGAAAATGAATTACATAAACAGATAAAAGAAGAAGTTAAGCGTCTTTATCAGGAGATAGAGATTATAAAAGAAATCAAACAATAATTCTAGAAATGAAGGAAACGATAAACCAAATTAAAAACTCAATTGAGAGTATCACTAACAGAGTGGAGCAAGTAGAAGCCAGAACGTCAAATAATGAAGAAAAAATATATCATCTTGAAAGGAGTCTAGCCAACTCCGAAAAACTGGTAAAAAATCATGAGAAAAACATCCAAGAGATATGGGATAACATAAAAAAACAAACTTATGAGTCATCTGGATAGAGGAAGGTACAGAGATTCAAACCAAGGGAATGAGTAACCTGCTGAATGAAATAATTTTAGAAAACTTTCCAGAAATAAAAAAGGAAACGGATATACAAATTGTAGATGCATACAGGACACCGAGCACACAAAATCACAGTAGACCAATGCCAAGACACATTGTTACGAAAATATCCAATAAACAGACCAAAGAGAAATTATTAAAAGGTACATGAGAAAGGAGGCAGATGACATTCAGGGGTAAACCAATAAGGTTAACAACAGATTTTTCATCACAGACGCTGAAAGCGAGAAGATCCTGGAACAATGTATTTCAAATACTGAAAGACAATGGATGCCAACCAATAATTCTGTATCCAGCAAAATTAAGCTTCAGGTACAACAACAAAATAAAAATATTTCATAATTAACAAAAGCTAAAAGAATTTGCAGCCAGAAAACCAGCATTGCAAAGTGTCGTGAGCAAAACACTACATGAGGAAGAAATGAAAAACAACAACCAAAACTATCACGGGGAAGTGCCTCAGTAATAACAGAGGGCGGGGGAAAAGCTAATCATGGAGAAACAAACTAAATTAAAAAAAAATAAATAATCAAAATGGCTGGCAGTACAAACCATATATAAATAGTAACTCTAAACCTTAATGG
Source organism: Callospermophilus lateralis (assembly GCF_048772815.1). Classification (NCBI taxonomy): domain Eukaryota; kingdom Metazoa; phylum Chordata; class Mammalia; order Rodentia; family Sciuridae; genus Callospermophilus; species Callospermophilus lateralis. Next base: position 827,295 of record NW_027515112.1, read on the forward strand.
TTGAACTCTCCAATAAAGCGACATAGGCTGGTAACTTGGATTATAAAAACAAATCCAACAATATGTTGCCTCCAGGAGACACATCTGAATGGAAAAGGCATACACAGGCTGAAGGTGAAAGGTTGGGAAAAAATATACCATGCACACGGTCCTCGTAAGCAACCAGGGGTGGCCATTGTCACATAGAATAAAATCGACTTCAAGACTAAGTTATTCAAAAGGGATAAGTATGGATATTATATAACTTTAAAAGGAATCATTCACCAACAAGACATAAAAATTATCAATATTTATGAACCAAATAATGGTGCTGCGACCTTCATAAAACAAATTCTCCTCAAGTTCTGGAATCAAATAGACAACAACACAATAATTATCGGTGACTTCAACACAGCTCTCTCACCATTGGACAGATATTTCAAACAAAAGTTGAATTAAAAAAATATAGAATTCAATATCACAATCAATAACCTAGACTTAACTGAAATATATAGAATATACCAACCATCATCAAATGGATATACTTTTTTTCAGCAGCACATGGATCCTTCTCAAAAATAGACCATATATTATGCCATAGGGCAACCCTCAGTAAATATAAAGGGGTGGAGATAATACCATGCATTTTTTCTGACTATAATGGAATGAAACTGTAAATCAATGATAAAAGAAGGAAGAAAAAGTCCTACATCAGAAGGAAAATGAACAATATGTTACGGAATGATCAATGGGTTACAGAAGACATTAAGGTGGAAATCAAAAAATTCTTAGAGATAAACGAAAACACAGACACAACATATCGGAATCTACGGGACACAATGAAAGCAGTTTTAAGAGGGAAATTCATCGCCTGGTGGTCATTCCTCAAAAAAAAAAAAAAAAAAAAAGGAAAAACCAACAAATAAATGAGTCACAACACACGTTACAGAACTCTCTCCAGCACTCTGTCCCTGTTGAACTCCTTGTATTTTGTGAAGCAAAAACCATATTCCCAGTGCAGCAGCAAGAAGCACCACACAATGTGAAGAATGACCAAATGTCTTCACAGTCCCCACCAGGAGACACTTGGCTTCCTGTGGCCACAGTTTACCTACAAAGAGAGAATTCAGCACTGCTGCCTCAGGTTCATTGGAATATAAGAAACCATGTCTTCCAGGTCACATAGATGCAGACCCAGATTTGATGGTCTCACTACAAAGGAAGCTAAAGCTCATGACAACAACATATATTTCAAGTGCCCAACCTCAGAGGCAGTTTCCCAAGAAGTCATAGGCCAGCAGAGCTCCATGTTGGTGGAGTGTTTACCCTGTCCCTTACTTTTGGAAGCTCCTCTACCACCTCCAAGGTTGTGAACTCCCGAGCATATTCCATTCAGATACATAATCACAGATTTTCACACTTTTCTCCTCTTATTGTGTCTTACTTTGGGTGAAGGTAATATCATGGCACTTCTCTGGATGTGAGTGGGAAGATTTTTGTGTAGCAGATGTTTACATACACATTGGAGTCTTTTTCCAATTTTCCATTTGAAATACTGAATCCCTGACATTAACCCCTACCCTACTGGACTCTGACTAATAATCTTAATATGATGGTGAGAAATAACCCAAAAAGAATAGAAATACAAGCAGTTCAGAGGAGGCATGGTGTGTAGTTGGAATTGCCTTTTGCATTATATAGTGTAGGAGTTATAAATCTAGTCAATTTTTTGTTGAAATAACTCTACATGTGTTTTTAAAGTAAACAAATATGTGAATTCCTGTCTCCCTTTCTCTGTAGCCTATACGGTGCATGTATTTTTATATGCACATAGAAAATCCTATCTGGTATCACACGTATATATTTGTGAGGTGGCTGAATTGGCAGATACAAATTGTGAGAAGAGATCACTCCTCCTAAACGCTGTTGGAACTGAAAATTCAACCTATGGGTGAGCTTCCAAGTTGAATAACATTATACATAAATCCATGTTCAGTAAATGAATATTTTTGCATCTGTGGATTATATATATTTCATGATGAATTTCGATTGGCATATATATTGCTACTTTTTTTCTTTTATTGGTTGTTCAAAACATTACAAATCTCTTCACATATCATATTTCATACATTAGATTCAAGTGGGTTATGAACTCCCATTTTTACCCCAAATACAGATTGCAGAATCACATCGGTTACACATCCACATTTTTACATAATGCCCTATTAGTTACTTTTGTATCCTGCTACCTTTCCAATAATCTACTATCCCCCCTCCTCTCCCCTCCCATCTTCTCTCACTACCCCATCTACTCTAATTCATTTCTCTCCTTGTTTATTTTCCCATTCCCCTCACAACCTCTTACATGTAATTTTGTGTAACAATGAGGGTCTCCTTCCATTACCATGCAATTTCCCTTTTCTCTCCCTTTCCCTCCCACCTCATATCTTTGTTTAATGTTAATCTTTTCTTCCTGCTCTTCCTCCCTGCTCTGTTCTTAGTTGCAATCCTTATATCAAAGAAGACATTTGGTATTTGTTTTTTAGGATTGACTAGCGTCACTAAGCATAATCTGCTCTAGTACCATCCATTTTCCTGCAAATTCCATGATTTTGTCATTTTTTAGTGCTGCGTAATACTCCAGGGTGTATAGAAGCCACATTTTTTTTTTTATCCATTCATCTATGAAGGACAACTGTGTTGGTTCCACAGTGTAGCAATTGTGAATTGTGCTGCTATGAACATCGATGTGGCAGTATCCCTGTAGTACACTCTTTTAAGGTCTTAAGGGAATAGTCCAAAAAGGGCAATAGCTGGGTCAAATTGTTGTTCCATTCCCAGCCTTCCCCAGAATCTCCATACTGCTTTCCAAATTGGCCGCACCAGTTTGCGGGAACATCTCTCCACACAGGCCTGGTTTGGTCCTTCTTCTCTACATTAAGAAGAGAAAGGCTTATTCAGACACAACCCTTCATCCTTAAAAGGTTGTTTCCCATGGAAGATGACTTTTGCTCTCTCAGGTCCTTCATTGCTGCCTACATCTTCTTCAGGGATCAAATCTACATGGAACCTCAAAGGTTCTCAGCAGGTGGAAGATACCCTAAATTCCTGTATTGTAAGATGAACTCTGTACCTGCTCTTCTGTAAAGTTAAATTGAGGGAACAGTGTATGGTTAGGGTTAACAACATGTTCGATTTGGGTTAGTAATCATTCTGCTGGATGAATAATGGTATTGGAAAACTGCCATATTTACAAGAATATACAGCTGAAATATAAGTATGAAAACAGAAATCTAGGTAAGATTTGAAGTCCACAAGGGGATTAGGCCCTTGTTTGGGATATTTAGCTTTTAATTACGTTCTGCAAAATTGTCTCAGATAAATCGATAATCCATGGCATAGGACCTTGGACCTTGGATGATTGATTGTAGAAGAGAACATCCACTCAAAATAGGATAGTCGGTAGGTTTAGGAAGAAGAGTGAGTATAAAATTTCGACCAAATGTTCTTTAGCAATAGGGTTTTGGTTATAGAGTGAATGTAAATGTCAGCACATGTGAAGAGTCAGTCACAATGATGAACTGGAAAAAATATAAGAAAGAAGATAACAATAGAGACAATACAAAATCAGGCAATTATAATGTGAGTGATAGGATTAGACATTTTCAACAGGATTGAGATTGAATACATAATCTTAGGAAGAAAAAAATAGGTAGTCACCAATAGGAATGATATTTGAAAGCATTAGGCAACCTGGACATGGATGTTTTTAGTAATCCATGTTCACTTTCCATTTAGGATTTGGTACAATCATAAGTGTGACCTTTGCATTTGTGCCCAGAAAATTATTGTGATAAAATATATATGTAGATCATGTGACATGATTATTTCTTCCACTATTACTGGGAGCAATATTTGAAGACATATAAATTAGTATTGGGGGTACAAAGTGGTGTACCCTGAGTCTATGAATATAGAGATAATGCATGAATAGAACTTACTGTGAATAAATAATATAACTGGTTCCTCTTTAAATAATAGATTGAATTGATATCTGAAAGTATATTAGAAATCATTAATTGACATAAAATCAGTCATTCCAACCAGTTATGTATCTAATGGTAATCTTAGGGTTATTGTTTATCATGAAGTGTGTGTGAGTTTTGCTTCAAAAGTGATAATGGAAATGGAAAATATTGTGTTTGGTAAGAAGTCTCATGAAAAGACCAGTCAAAAAATATGGAGGAATACATGTGTTCTGAAGCAGGAAGTGATTGAAAGTGAAACAAATGCCTATAAATTTGCTAAATTGTGGATGAAATATACATCCTATAATGTGCATAAACTGATGAAATAGTAGTGTACCAGTGTTGAATAAAAATGAATGTCAAAATGTACATCATGTCCCATAGGAATCTACTTGCATTGATGTTAAACTGGGTCAGTTACTGTAGAAATATTAGGATTCGTGTGCATCATTCACCTAAGTGAGTTTTCTTTTTTTTTTAAATTTTTATTTATGATTCTTCAAAACATTACATAGTTCTTGATGTATCATATTTCACACTTTGATTCAAGTGGGTTATGAACTCCTATTTTTACCCTGTATACAGATTGCAGAATCAAATCAGTTACACATCCATTGATTCACATATTGCCTTACTACTGTATGTTGTATTCTTCTGCCTTTCCTATCCTCTACTATCCCCCCTCCCATGCCCTCTCCTCCCCTCTTCTCTCTCTAATCCCACTACTCTAATAAATTTTCCCCCTTGTATTATTTTTCCCTTTCCCCTCACTTCCTCTTGTATGTAATTTTTTATAACCCTGAGGGTCTCCTTCCATTTCCATGCAATTTCCCTTCTCTCTCACTTTCCCTCCCACCTCACATCCCTGTTAAATGTTAATTTTCTTCTCATGCTTTTCGTCCCTTCTCTGTTCTTAGTTACTCTCCTTATATTAAAGAAGACATTTGGCATTTGTTTGCTAGGGTTTGGCTAGCTTCACTTAGCATAATCTCCTCTAATGCCATCCATTTCCCTGCAAATTCTATGATTTTGTCATTTTTTAATGCAGAGTAATACTCCATTGTGAATAAATGCCACTTTTTTTTTATCCATTCATCTATTGAAGGGCATCTAGGTTAGTTCCACCGTCTTGCTATTGTGAATTGTGGTGCTATGAACATAGATGTAGCAGTTTCCCTGTAGCATGCTCTTTTTAGGTCTTTAGGGAATAGAATGAGAAAGGGAATAGCTGGGTCAAATGGTGGTTCCATTCCCAGCTTTCCAAGAAATCTCCATACTGCTTTCCAAATTGGCTACACCAATTTGCAGTCCCACCAGTAATGTACAAGTGTACCTCTTTCCCCACATCCTCCCCAGCACTTGTGTTTGTTTGGCTTCATAAATGCTGCCAATCTTACTGGAGTGAGATGGTATCTTAGGGTGGTTTTGATTTGCATTTCTCTGATTGCTGGAGATGGTGAGTATTTTTTCATGTACTTGTTGATTGATTGTATGTCCTCCTCTGAGAAGTGTCTGTTCAGATCCTTAGCCCATTTGTTGATTGGGTTATTTGTTATCTTATTGTCTAATTTTTTGAGTTCTTTGTATATTCTTGATATTAGGGCTCTATCTGAAGTGTGAGGAATAAAGATTTGTTTCCAGGATGTAGGCTCCCTATTTACCTCTCTTATTGTTTCTCTTGCTGCGAAAAACCTTTTTAGTTTGAGTAAGTCCCATTTGTTGATTCTAGTTATTAACTCTTGTGCTATGGGTGTCCTTTTGAGGAATTTGGAGCCCAACACCACAGTATGTAGATCGTAGCCAATTTTTCTTCTATCAGACGCCATGTCTCTGATTTGATATAAAGCTCCTTGATCCATTTTGATATAACTTTTGTCCATGGCGAGAGAAAGGGATTCAGTTTCATTTTGTTACATATGGATTTCCAGTTTTCCCAGCACCATTTGTTGAAGATGCTATCCTTCCTCCATTGCATGCTTTTAGCTCCTTTATCAAATATAAGACAGTTGTAGCTTTTTGGATTAGTCTCTGTGTCCTCCATTCTGTACCATTGGTCCACCTGCCTGTTTTGGTACCAGTACCATGCTGTTTTTTTTTTTTTACTATTGCTCTGTAATATAGTTTGAAATCTGGTATCGCTATACCGCCTGATTCACACTTCCTGCTTAGAAATGCTTTTGCTATTCTGGGTCTTTTATTTTTCCATATGAATTTCATGATTGCTTTCTCTATTTCTACAAGAAATGCCCTTGGGATTTTGATTGGCATTGCGTTAAACCTATAGAGAACTTTTGGTAATATCACCATTTTGATGATGTTAGTTCTGCCTATGCATAAACAGGGTATATTTTCCATCTTCTAAGATCTTATTCTACTTCTCTTTTTAGGGTTCTGTAGTTTGCATTGTATAAATCTTTCACCTCTTTTGTTAGGTTGATTACCAAGATTTTTTTTTTGAGGATATGTGAATGGAGTGTTTTTCCTCATTTCTGTTTCAGAAGTTTTGTCGCTGATATACAGAAATGCTTTTGATTTATGCATGTTGATTTTATATGCTGCCACATTGCTGAATTCATTTATTAGTTCTAGTAGTTTTTTTTGTAGACCCTTTTGGGTTTTCTATATAAAGAATAATGTCATCTGCAAATAGTGATATTTTAAGTTCTTCTTTTTCTATTTTTATGCCTTTAATTTCTTTCGTCTGTCTAATTACTCTGGCCAGTTTCGAAAACTATATTGAATAGAATTGGTGATAGAGGACATCCCTGTCTTGTTCCAGATTTTAGAGGGAATGCCTTCAATTTTTCTCCATTCAGAATGATACTAGCCTGAGGGTTAGCATAGATAGCTTTTACAGTGTCGAGGTAAGTTCCTGTTATCCCTGGTTTTTCTAATGTTTTGAACATAAAGGGATGCTCTACTTTGTCGAATGATTTTTCTGCATCTATCTAGATGATCATATGCTTCTTATCTTTAAGTATATTTATGTTGTGAATAACATTTATTGATTTCTGTATATTGAACCGTCCTTGCATCTCAGGGATGAATCCTACCTGATCATGATGCACAATTTTTTTGATGTGCCTTTGTATCCAATTTGCCAGAATTTAATTGAAGTTTTTTGCATCTAGGTTCATCAGAGATATTGGTCTGTAGTTTTCTTTCTTTGAGGTGTCTTTGTCTGGTTTCGGAATCAGAGTGTTCTTGGCCTCATAGAATGAATTTGGCAGAGCTCCTTCTTTTTCTATTTCCTGAAATATCTTGAAAATTATTGGTATTAATTCTTTTTTAAAGGTCTTGTAAAACTCCGCTGTATACCCATCTGAACCTGGACTTTTCTTGGTTGGTAGTCTTTTGATTGCTTCTTCTATTTTATCCATTGATATTGGTCTGTTTAAATTGTGTGTATCCTCCTGACTCAGTTTGTGCAAATCATATGACTTAAGAAATTTATCAATGTCTTCACTATTTTCTATTTTATTGGAATATAGGTTTTCAAAATAATTTCTAATTGTCTTCTTTATTTCTGTAGCATCTGTTGTTATATTGCCTTTTTGATCCCATATGTCAGTAATTTCAGTTCTCTCTTTCTTCGCTTAAATCCAAAACACTCCCACATGACACTAATCTTCTTCCATATAGACACTCATCATACCCTGTGGCTGGAGGTTTCTATGAGAGGCAAGGCCAAGAAAGTGTCCAAAATAAGCTCACTTGCCCCTCATTTGCCTAAAATCATGGTGGCCTGGGTACTCTTCCTTTGAACCAGGAGTGATCAAATATTCCTGCTGGTAAAGAGTTCCGCTTTTCCAATTTGAGGCCTACAGCTGTCAGGTATAGATTCTTTATGTGATTTGGAGTCATGAGAAAACCCAAGCACCTATGGGATAGCCTCTGCAGGGATTTGAAGAACGCATTTGACCCAAAGGATCCCTATTCTCACTTGACGTAGGTCAGGAACCCAACCTAAGAAGGCAAAAAAAATTTATGCACAATGACTGCTCTTTTGGCCATTATGGTTTGGAAGCACATGGGATTTTTGTTTAGATTTATCAAGTGCTGAGAATTTAAGCCACAACCTCACACAAGGACAAGAGGCTGATTCAAGCACATCCCATTCCAAAGCAATTAAGCAAAGAGCCACAGGTGATGCCCATTCATTTCCATATGAAAACAGTTTTCTTAAGGCTTCACAAAGGGGTGGCCTGAGGTAAAGACCTTCTTGACATTCAAGGTAATAGAAACATAAGTAAGCAAAAGGCCCAAAGCAGGGTTTCTCCACTAAGACTTTCCTGGTCACACTGATATCTGAGTTTTCTGAGATTCTCCCATTCCCTTCAGCTATCAGTACATGGCCATGTCACAGAGCCTTGTGGTGGTACATATGTTGGACACAAAATCATGAGCCTATTCAGGAGAGTGACCAGAATTCACGAAGAAACAGGAACTTAGAAAGATAGTAGGTATTGCCCATCCATAGGCAAGCCACTCTCCATTCTTAAATTGGGCAGGATGAACGCTGAGACACTTTATATTAGACAGGACACAACCACTGATGCATTCGCTTTTCAAAGGTCTACAACCACAGATACAGTGGGATACACAAACAAAGAAACACTCCCCATGTCAAATGACTTATTAAAAACAGTCCACTCCAAACCAAACAAACTGCCTTTCCTACCTATTCTCATAACATGAGACAAAACCAAACTCACATGCACACCCACAAAGGCACCTCCTTTACCCAAGTAGGTCTGTGACTATCCAGAGTGTCCTCAGACTGATTGGCCATACTATGTTCCCACGAAATGGCCTGTCCTGTCTCAGATCTGGTCTTCATTACCAACTCTGTAAAGTTGTCAGGAGCCATCAGGGAGTCACTATCTGCTTTCTCAGGAAGGCCCCTCTTCAGAGCTTTCCTGGCTTTTAACCATCCACAGATCAGTATTTACCAAGAAAGACTGACTCTGTCTTTGGTAAATCCAAACAAGTGAACCCAATGGGACTGGGACTGGGACTGGCTCTGGGTGCTTGGCTTCCTGGATCCCGAGTTCAGCAAATTGCATCAACAAAGAAGTGAGGTGGGTCAATTCCTTCAGGAACTGAATGAGGTCACTGCCTTGGTAACCACTTTGTTCTAACAGATGCTTCGAAGGTTCCCATGAGATGGAGGTTACCCCTACATCCTGTGACACATTCAGAAGTTAGAATTGTATATCGACCATAGGCACCCGGGAACTGCTCTCCACACAGGCTGTGGTGAGCCGTTTCTGCAGATTATGGTCGCCATTGCAAGATGGCGCTGGCTCCACTGTGGTCTGTAATAAACAACTCCTTGTTTGGGAGAGTTGGTGCATGGTTTCTCAGCACCCTGTGAGAAAGTTCCACGTGGCAGCTTCGCATTGGGGCTTGGGATGCTTTATTAAGGCTGGGAGGGGAATCCGACGGGGAATTAGAAGAAATATCAAGGGCCTGAATAAACTGCTGAAAGAAGATTCCTGAGTTGCGTCTTCCTTGCGGGCAAGGGGTCGCGACAAGTGGTGCTGAAAACCCGGGAACCAGAACTTTCAGCAGTCAGGGGTTGTGCACCAATTAGTCCCAGGTAAGTAGGACCCACGGTCAAAGCGGAGATCAGTCCTAGATAAGTAGGACCCGCTATCAAAGCAGAGATCAGTCCTAGGTAAGTGGGACCCGCGGTCAAAGTGGAGATTAGTCCCAGATTAATTGGGACCCGCGGTCAAAGCGGAGATTAGTCCTAGGTAATTAGGACCCGCTATCAAAGCGGCAGCTCCTCTGTAAAGCCGGAGAGAGCATTAAATCTTATTGCAGCTGCACTGTGTACTTTCGCTCTTACTTTCACTTTTGTTTGTTGTGTGTCTTTTGTTGTGTCATGGGTGCCGTATCTTCAAGTCCGCTTCTCCTGGCCCTAGATAACCTGTTACGTTCCAAGGGCCTAAAAGTGAAACGTAGTACTTTACAGAGATTTTTACAGAAGACAGATATTGTTGCCCCGTGGTTCGCATTTTCTGGCAGCCTCACTATACCTAGCTGGGGTAAGTTAGGCACAGATCTTGACTTTGCTTCTGAGCAGGGCATATTAGAGGGTGGGGTGATAGCCCTTTGGAAGATGATCCGTAGTTGCCTCGCAGATGGCAGATGTCAGGAAGCACTTACTAAAGGACAAGAAGTTTTAGAGCAATTACATGAAGAAAGATCAGAAATGGCAGGCAGTGAGGTATTTCAGGAGGGTGGGAGTGTGCGAAGCGAGAAACAGGGGAGGAAACAATTATCTCCGGCAGGCAGTGACGTATTTCAGGAGGATGGCAGTTTGCGGAGCAAGAAACAGGGGAGGAGGCGATTGTCTCTGGCACGGAGTGAAATATTTCAGGAGGAAGGGAATGTGCAGAGCGAGAAACAGGGGAGGAGGCGATTGTCTCTGGCACGGAGTGAAATATTTCAGGAGGAAGGGAATGTGCAGAGCGAGAAACGGGGGAGGAAACGCTTGTATCCATATCTCAGTACACTGCGCACACTCCCATGCAAAAGTGGGTCAGAAGAGGAGGAGGATGAGAAGGAGGAGCTCGGGAGACTGTCTCGGCAGCTAGGGAGTTTAACTATGGGAGAAGGGAACAAAAATAAACAGGAGCTCAAGAAAAATGATCCTCCGGACCCGCCGCCATACGGTGAGGGTGTTTCGAGGAGAGCTTTCCATGCCCAAGCATGGAGAGCTGTTAACGCTGAGATGGGTCTTGCTTATCCAGTTTTCCAGGATGACAATAGGGGAAGATTCCATGAGCCTTTAGATTTCAAAATTGTGAAGACCCTGGCAGAGTCTGTGCGCACTTATGGGGTGGATGCCGCCTTCACATTAACTCAGGTGGAGAGTCTGTCTAGATACTGTATGACTCCCTCTGATTGGGCTAGCCTTGTTCGGGCTTGTGTTTCTCCAGGCAAATATTTGGACTGGAGAGCCTTTGTGCTAGAGGGCGCTGTAGAGCAGGCTGCCCAAAACTATGCGGTGGGACACCCCCATTGGGACAAGGAAATGCTTTTGGGACAAGGCAGATTTGCTAATCAACAAACAGGATACCCCCCTGAGGTATATGAACAGATCAATAACATTTGTATCCGTGCATGGAAATCACTCCCAAATAGAGGAGAAGTGTCTGGCAATTTAACAAAAATCATGCAAGGCCCCACAGAACCTTTCTCGGACTTTGTTGCTAGGACCGTGGATGCCGCAGGAAAAATCTTTGGTGACCCTGATAGAGCAATGCCCTTGATTAAACAACTTGTTTTTGAGCAATGCACCAAAGAATGTAAAGCAGCAATCGCTCCTTATAAAAACAAGGGCATAGAAGCTTGGATGAAAGTGTGTAGAGAGCTTGGAGGACCTTTAACTAATGCAGGTCTTGCAGCTGCTGTCCTTCGGATCGCAAAAGGGGGCGGTCCTGGTGCCGGAACATGCTTCCATTGTGGTCAATCCGGCCATTTCAAACGTGACTGTCCCAAAAAATGCAATTTTAATGGACCTCCTCGCGGTGGCCCTTCTAATAGCCCTCGTCAACCGGGGCTGTGTCCAAAATGCAAAAAGGGGAAGCATTGGGCAAGAGAGTGTAGATCAGTGAGGGACATCCATGGACAGCCTATTTCAGCTGGCCCAAAAAATGGCCGAAGGGGCCCCCGACCCCAGGGCCCACGAATATATGGGGCAATGGAGAATGTCACACCCGAACCCAAGACATGGCCTTCTCTGCGCCATCCCACGAGATGCGGAGAGCCACTACAGGTGCCGCGGGATTGGACCTCTGTTCCACCTCCAGACTCGTATTAACACCTAAGATGGGAATCCAATTGGTGGAAACTGAGTTCAAAGGGCCTTTACCCCCTGGCACTGTAGGTTTGTTAATTGGACGTGCATCCTCTATCCTACAAGGCCTTCATGTTTTCCCCGGAGTTATAAACCCTGATACTGTAGGGGCAGTAAAAGTTATGGTGGAAGCTCCAAGGGGCATTATGTCTATCTCCCCAGGGGATCGGATTGCTCAATTGCTAATTTTGCCTAGTTTGCATAATCACTTCCCTGCTGACTCAAGGTCACGGACAGGAAATCAGATTAGTACCACCGGAGGAAATTGTGCCTATTTGTCACTGGATATGAGCAATCGCCCCACTTTGGAATTAAGCATAGAAGGTAAATCTATTGTGGGATTGCTGGACACAGGAGCAGATCGTAGTATCATAGCCCTTAAGGACTGGTCTAGGGGATGGCCAGTGCAGGCTTCTGATCAATCCTTAAGAGGACTTGGATATGCCCAAGCCCCTCAAATCAGCTGTAGACATCTATCTTGGAAGGACTCGGAAGGACATGATGGTACCTTTCAGCCTTATGTACTTGATTTACCCATTTCTTTACGGGGCCGTGATCTGATGAAAGACATGGGGTTCACTCTTAGTAATGACTATTCCCCAGTGTCTCAACATATCATGCAAAATATGGGGTATAGGCCAGGTCTAGGACTAGGAAGGCACCTACAGGGACGTAAGCATCCTGTGCAAGGTCATCAAAAGCTTAACAGGTTTGGTCTGGGTTTTTCCTAGGGGCCACTGGGGCTCAAATACCTATAACATGGCTCACCGAGGAGCCTGTTTGGGTGCCTCAGTGGCCTCTTCCCTCGGTTAAACTGGCAGCAGCCCATGATCTAGTCAAAGAACAACTTGATTTGGGTCACATCCAACCTTCTACTTCTCCATGGAATACTCCCATATTTGTCATTAAGAAAAAATCAGGGAAGTGGCGCCTACTGCATGATCTACGAGCAGTTAATGCTCAGATGCAGCTTATGGGGCCCATTCAAAGAGGGCTGCCTCTGCTCTCCTCTGTTCCTCAAGGCTGGCATATAATTGTTATTGACATTAAAGACTGTTTCTTTTCCATTCCTTTGCATCCTAAAGATTCACAACGTTTTGCTTTCACCCTTCCCTCGTGTAATCACGAAGAACCAGATCAAAGGTTTGAGTGGGTGGTGTTGCCACAGGGGATGGCTAACAGTCCCACGATGTGCCAGATGTATGTGGGAAAGGCACTCGCACCTCTCAGACGTAAGTATTCCTCCACCAAGATCATTCACTATATGGATGATGTGTTATTGGCCGCAAAATTAGAACAGACAGTTTATGAGGCTTATAAAGAACTCGTGATGCTGTTGGCTCAACATGGACTGCACATCGCACCTGAAAAGGTTCAAACGGGGGATTCTATCAGGTTTTTGGGAGCGACAATTGGGTATGACAAATTAAAACCACAAAAAATTACCATCAGGACTCAAGATCTCCAAACTCAAAAATTGCTGGGAGATATTAATTGGATAAGAGGATATTTACATATTCCTAATATTGTGCTCCAGCCTTTGTATGCTACTCTTAAGGGTGATCCAGATCTTGCTTCCCCTCGTAGCCTCACTACTGAGGCTAGAGCGGCCCTTATAAAAGTAGAACAAGCTATACAGCATGCCACTCTATGCAGGCTCCAGAGTGATAAACCTTTCCAGTTATGTGTGCTTGCCACTATGCGGCAGCTTACTGGAGTACTGTGGCAAGATGGGCCTTTACTATGGATCCACCCACATGTATCCCCAGGAAAATCCTTAGAATATTATCCTGATGCTGTTGCAGCATTGGCACTTAAAGGGATTCAACAAAGCATTCAATTTTTCGGCCAATCACCTTCTTCTCTTATCATACCCTACACTAAAGCTCAACTTAATGTTTTATGTGCTACTCTAGACAACTGGGCTATTCTATGTTGCTCGTTTCAAGGGGGTATTGATAATCACTACCCTTCTCATCCATTACTCCATTTTGTTAAAGAACATCCCATCATTTTCCCTAAGGTAACTTCATCCAGTCCAATTCCGGGGGCTATTAACATTTTTACTGATGGTTCCAAGTCTGGAATGGGAGCTTATGTAATTAATGACTCTCCCCCTATCCAGCATCAATTTGCTCCTGGAAATAAACAATGGGTAGAACTACAAATTGTTATTGAAGTTTTTAAACAGTGTTCTTTTCCTTTTAATCTTATTTCGGACTCCAGCTATGTGGTACAAGCACTAAAAGTCCTGGAGACCGTGGGAACTATTAGTGATGCCTACAATGTGTCTGTTTACTTTACTCAGCTTCAACAGCTTATCTCTAACCGCACTGCTTCTTTTTATCCAATGCACATCAGGGCTCACACCTCTCTTCCTGGTCCGTTATCCCAAGGTAATGCCTGTGCGGACTTAGCCACTAGAGGCCAATTGATATGCTTGGCTTCCTCCTTAGAGAGGGCTAAGTTGTTTCACCAAAACTTCCATGTTAATGCATTAATGCTGCGCAGGCGTTTTTCCATTTCAAGAGCGGATGCTCGGCAGATAGTATTGCAATGTCCCCATTGTGTCACATTTCTTCATCCCCCTAATTATGGAGTAAACCCACGGGGATTAAAGCCATTGATTGTTTGGCAAATGGATGTGACACATATACCTGACTTTGATAACCTTAAGTATGTGCATGTTTCCATTGATACGTGCTCTGGAATTATCCATGCTTCTGCTTTATCGGGAGAAAAGGCACGTAATGTCATTACTCACTGTTTAGAGGCATGGGCAGCATGGGGTGCACCTGCATCCCTTAAGACTGATAATGGACCTGCTTATACTGGCAGACAATTTACAGTTTTTTGTTCTACTATGGGAGTGCAACTTACTCATGGTTTGCCTTATAATCCTCAAGGACAAGGCATTGTTGAGCATGCTCATCACACCTTAAAGGAAACTTTACAAAAACAAAAAGGGGGAATAGGAGCTGAACACACTCCTAAAGAACGCCTGTCCTTAGCTCTATTTACCATTAATTTTTTGAATTTGGATATTCATGGTCGCTCTGCGGCCGATAGACATGTGTCCCCTCAGCCCTCTGTGATTGGCTATGTTAAGTGGAAGGATGTTCTTACGGGCCAATGGAACGGTCCTGACCCCGTGCTGACATGGGCACGAGGATCTGTATGTGTTTTTCCCCAGGATCATACGGAAACATTGTGGGTCCCTGAACGCTTGACAAGAAGAGTCTCGACATCAACTGACCAGCAACAAGAGATACCACAACAATCCTGTGATGAGGATCTTCATTCTACTAAGTGCTCTGGCTCTGGTGCTGGTGCCGATGGCACAGGCGACACCAATGCGGTGGTGGGCAGTGGCACGGGCATGGCCAATGCCGATGCCGGTTCATGGTAATTCTAGTGTCCTCCCCACTCTTTTTTCTACCTCATGTGAGATGTCTGCTCCCTGTGCCTCTCCTAGAGGGGACAAGGAGAGAATTTTTAATCAATCTCAAGTTAATCTCACAGGAGTTTTTTGTTTCAGCCTTAGAAACGCTAATTGCATTAGCCTTAAGACCAAAAATTTGGCTAACTGGGAGGACCCATTGCGGTCCAATCAGGTCTCAGGAAGCATTATCAGTGCTGTATTGAGCAAGGTAACTTCGGGGAATCAATCAGGCTCAGAGACCCCTGCAAACAACAGCTCTGCTCTTAACATAACTACCTTGGCTATTATCTCCGAGGTACTAATCCCAGTGCCTCGTTTTTCTAGTAGTATTTATAATGCCACTCATTTCAAGGCCTCTCCTTACTGTTCCCCTAATCTTGGTTCCCCCCAATATTTACGCCTTGTCAGGATCATTCTTGGGAGAAACATCAAGTTGCTAAAGGTTTCTCCCTTTCCCCCTCTCTTGATAGGTATGTTTATAACTCTAACAATAGTGCCAGCTCCTCTACAGGAGTAGGTTGGTCCTGGTTTTAATAGCTGATTTCCAATGAAAAGGGGACTTCAGCCGATATTTCTGCACTGGCTCAGTTGGTAGGAGCCAAAAGTTGGCTGGCTAATATTTCTGGTACTGTTAGGGAAAGTGAACAAGGTAATAGACTTACATCTGTTTCATTCAACTCTCTGTTGTATAATGCCACATTGCCTCCTGCAATGGTCTGTGTCCAATCCCCCTTCTTATTCCTTTTGGCTAAGGCCACCTCATCGGGGATGCTGGATTGTTCTCATACTACCTGTCTCTTATCTGAGTGTTGGAATGGTTCCTGGACTGTAGCAGTGTTTATGAAGATTCCAACTTTTGTCCCAATCCCGGTCACTGCGGATCCTGATAAATTCCCTATTGTTGAGCTACTTAGAGTCCGCAGAGATTTTGGAATCACTGCGGCTATAGTGACAGCCGTGGCGGTATCTGCTGCTGCAGAGGTTACGGCCGGAGTGGCTATGGCCAATCAAGTACAAACTGCTGCCACTATTAATCAAGTTGTCCAACAAACTTCCACCATACTTGAATCCCAAAATACAATTAATCAACATATTTTGTCAGGGATTTTAGCTGCCAACCAAAGAATAGATTTACTCCAAGCTCAGGTAGAAGAATTGGCTGACTTAGTGCTTTTGGGTTGTGTTGACCAACATGCACATTTATGCATAACCTCTGTCAGATTTAATGATTCCAGGAATGCTTCCCGCACCATTGGCGAATATTTGGCTGGAAATTGGTCCATGGAAGCGGAAGACATGATCCAGTCTCAACTAACCCAGATAGCTGTCTTGAATAGCACCCGTGTTGATCCCGTGACTTTGGGTCAATTCACCGATTGGATATCTTCTGCCTTTTCCTTTTTTAAAGAGTGGGTGGGGGTAGGCATTTTTGGTGCAATGTGTTGCTTCGGTATGTTTCTCTGTTTGTGGTTTCTCTGTAGCCTCAAGGCCCGCAATGCTCACGATAAGGCTATGATCATCCAAGCTCTTGCAGCTTTAGAAAATGGCAATTCACCTCAAGTATGGCTTGCGCATCATAAACAGTAAATCTTTGACATGGCCATTGCACCCCAAGTTATTATAACATTGCACTGGGATCGGCATGTCTTTCCTCGTTATTCTCTTAGTGTTGGAAAGCCCTTGCACTCTGCCGGTCTTGCTGCCATTGCACGCAGGTGGGTTTCCACACTAATGCTTCTCTATCGCCTTAAAGTCCGTGCCTTTCTTTCGGGGTGCTGTCAACTCGTTTGTCGTTGTGTACAGTCACAGTTCAGCCTTAGCTGTCCCCCTTCGTCCACCTTCGTCACGATACAGGATGCGAGGCAAGGCACTGCACTTGAGTGATCCTTGAAGTGGACCTCAAGGAGAGCATGTCCTATTGCATGCGGGTTTGATGTCCACGCCCCGCCCCACGAAAAAAGGCGTCAGCTGATATGGCTTCAGATCTGGGGAAGGGCCCTCCTTAGGACTGAGCCATACTATGCAGCCACTTCTGCACAGTGGGGTAAGACCTCTACTCTCGCCTGTATTGTTTTCAGAAAACAGAAGGGGGGAACTGTGGTGAGACGTTTCTGCAGATTATGGTCGCCATTGCAAGATGGCGCTGGCTCCACTGTGGTCTGTAATAAACAACTCCTTGTTTGGGAGAGTTGGTGCATGGTTTCTCAGCACCCTGTGAGAAAGTTCCACGTGGCAGCTTCGCATTGGGGCTTGGGATGCTTTATTAAGGCTGGGAGGGGCATCCGACGGGGAATTAGAAGAAATATCAAGGGTCTGAATAAACTGCTGAAAGAAGATTCCTGAGTTGCGTCTTCCTTGCGGGCAAGGGGTCGCGAAAACAGGCCTTGTTTGGTCCATCTTCTCTACAATAAGAAGAGAGAGACTGATTCAGACACATCAATTCATCCTGACCTGGTTTTTTGCTGTGGAAGATGACTATTGCTCTCTCAGGTCCTACATAGCTGCCTACATCTTCTCTAAGGATCATTTCTTCATGGATCGTTGAGTTTCTCAGCCAGTGAAAGATCAGCTACATTACTATATTGTAAGACGAACTCTGTCCCTGCTCTTCTGTAAGTTATATTAAGGGAAGAGTGTATGGTTATGTTCAATAATAGCATCGATTTTGGTTAGGAATCATTCTGCGGGATGAATAATGGTATTGGCAACCTGCGATATTTACAAGAGTATATAGGTGAAATATAAGTATGAAAGCAGAAATTTGGTAAGATTTGAAGCCCAGAAGGGCATTGGGCCCTTGAGTGGGATACTTAGCTTTGAATTATGTCCTGCACAGTTGTCTCAGATAAATCAATATACAATGGCATAGGACCTTGTAACTTGGATGATTGAATGTTGAACAGAACATCCAGTCAAAAAGCAATAGTCGATAGGATTTGGAAGGTATTCGGTAGGCTAAGAAGAAGAGTGAGTATAGGATTTGGACCAAAAGTTCTTAACAATAGGGTTTCGGGTAGAGAGTGAAGGTGAATGTCAGCACATGTGAAGAGTCAGTCGCAATGATGAACTGGGGAAAACATGTATGAAAGCACATATCAATAAAGACATTAGGAAATCAAGTAAAGTATAAAGTGAGTGATAGGATTACACATTTTCAACAGGCTGGAGCTTGAATTTATAATCTTAAGAGGAAACAAATATGTAGTCACAAATAGAATTGACATTTGAGAACATTAGGCAACATGGACATGGATGATTTTAGTAATCCATGTTCACTTCCCATTTAGGCTTTGATACAATTGTACATGTGACATTTGCTTTTTGTGTCCAGAATATTTCTGTGATAAAATGTATATGCAGATCTGGTGACATGAGTATTTCTTCCACCATTTCAGGGAGCAATATTTTGAAGACGTATAAATTAGTATGGGGGTACAAATAGGCGTACCCTGTGTCTATGAATATAGAGATAATGCAAGAATACACCATTCTGTGAATAAACAATATAACTGGATCCACTTTAAATAATGGATTGAATAGATATCTGAAAATATATCAGAAATGTTATATTGATATACAATCATTCATTCCAACCAGTTATATATCTAATGGTCATCTTAGGGTTATGGTTTATCATGAAGGGTGTGTGAGATTTGTTTCAAAATGATTATGGAAATCGATTATAATGTATTTGGAAAGAAGTCTCATTAAAAGACCAGTCAAGAAACATAGAGAAATACATATGTTCTGGAGAAGAAAGTGATTAAAAGTGAAACAAATGCCTATAATTTTGCTAACTAGTGGATGAAATATGTATCCTATGATGTGCAAAAACTGAAAAATAGTAAGGTACCAGTGTTGAATAAAAATGAACATCAAAAGATGCATCATGTCCCATAGGAATCTACTTGCATTGATGTTAAACTGGGTCAGTAACTGTAGAAATATTAGGATTTGTATGTACCTTTCACTGAAGTTAGTTTTCAGTACTAGGAAACAAATATATATTTCAGGTGAATGAATATTTCTGAGAATAATGTTGTGAAAAGTTGATTATTAATCCACATACATGAACATGAATGAATTTAGGGAGTGTATATAAGACACATACATTTCATATTATGAAAATTCTGGAGAGTGTGTGTGTGTGTATATATATATATACACACACACAAACACACACACACACACACACACACACACACACACACACAAACAACCACAGACAATAAACATACCAATTCATATGCCAAACAAAATTCACCATGAAATATATATCATCCACAGATCGAAAAACATTCATTTCACTGAACACGGATTTATGTATAATGTTGTTCTACTAGGAAGCTCACCTATAGCTTGAAATTTCAGTTCCAGCAGCTTTTAGGAGGAGTAATCTCTTCTCACAATTTGTAACTGCCAAGTCAGGCACCTCACAAAAATTTACTTGTGATATCACGTAGGATTCTATATGTGCATATAAAAATACATGTGCTGAATAGGCTACAGAGAAAGGGAGACAGGAATACACATATTTTTTAACTTTAAAAACACATGGAGAACTATTTCAATTAAAAATTGACTAGATTAATAACACCTACCATTTATCTTGCAAAAGGCAAGTCCAATATACACCATGTCTCCTCTGAACTGCTTGTATTTCAATTTTGTTTCGGTTATTTTTCTCCATCATATTAGTATTAGTTGTTAGAGTCTCATAGAGTATGGGTTATTGTGAGGGATATGGTATTTTGAATGGAAAATTAAAAAATGAATCCAATGAGTATGCATATATATGGTATACAATAATCTTCCCACTCTCATCCAGAACAATGCCTTGACATTACCTTCGCCCCAAGTAAGACACAATTAGAGGAGTAGAGTTAAAATATCTGTGAATACATATCTGGGATAGAAAATGCTCAGGAGTTCACAAACATGGATGTGGTAGAGGAGTTTCCAAAAGTAAAGGACAGGGTTGATCTCCCAACCTGATCTTTCAATAAAATTGGGAGTCATCTTGCCACACAGCCATGAGAAGATAATTTTTTCTTTACTATAAATTAGTGCAAATTCCAAACCTACTTGGAATTCCTGCCCATGCCTTGAACTCACCCATATCTGGCTTTCTGACCAGATTGCAGCCCTCTCTGAAACTTTAGTGACACCTCATAAATATTGGCCTTCCCTGGCCAAAGACCCTCTCTAGGCTCTAATGGTCCTCATAATTTTTGATGCTGGGGCCAGCAAATAAAAAATGTAACCTATAATTAGTGTGATGCTTGTCAAAGTTCTGTTTTCTGTAACTCCCCTTTTGTGTAACTTTCTGGGGTATAAAGCTGGGCTGTAGGAAATGTGGGGATGCTGTCTTGTTTCCGCTGTTTGAGAGGGAGACGCAGCCCACCCGGATGAAATAATAAGCTTGCTTTAATTTGATTTTAATTGGAGTCAGTGGTCTTTTCTTGCATCCTGGTCTAATATTTTAGAGTTCCCCAGTGAGATGACCCGACCAGATCACAAGACCAGACTCCTGGAAATTCTGAAGCTGGCCTTTCCTCCAAGGCTCCGGGCTGGAGAGCCAAGTTCAAAGGCCTTGGAGTGAGCCTTCAGTCCGGGGAGCACTGCAGTGAACCATCGCACTATAACTATTAGCAAGCACCTGGTGGAGGAGGCCTCCATAGGTAAGTGGTATCTTTATAACATCTGATATCCGGTAAAGGGACATCTCTTCTGATGACAGAGAGGTGGCATGGGGAGGCTCACATATATTCCTGTCCGGGACAGTAACAAGAATCATTCTGTCCTCTGTTCTGTTCTGTAGGGAATTCCTCTGAAAGGGTAGAGAGGTGCCAACGGGCATGCAGGAGCTCCTTCCCCGGAGCTTTAGCAAGACGTTGTATTGCTCCTCTGTTTTTCTGTTTCTTCACCGGTTTTCTGTTTCTTTGTGTTTTTTTCTGTGTTCTGTATGTTTTTGGTTTGTTAGTTTTTGTGCGTTTTGTTGTGTGATTTCTTTGGTAAAAACATAATGATATTGGACGTGAAAATGGGTAATAAAGCAAGTAAGCCTGACACCCCTTTGGACTGTGTTTTAAGGAACTGTGATGAACTTTCCCCCCCTTTGTCAAGCAGGATGAGAGAAGCCCCTAGCTGGTTGCCTGGAGCACACCCACTGCAGAGGGCAATGCCTGCTGGTGACCTAAGAACTGAGTATCTCTTAGGTGAAAAAGTGAAACTCCTTTAAAACCGCTTGTCCCTCCAGATCAAGAGAGTCACAACCTTTTGGCAGAATCAGCTGTGTTTCTCCTTTGTTAGCAAAGCAGTAAACCTCCCTTTTTCTTTTTCTCAAACGCTGTCCTCATTATTAAATTGGTATTAATTGGCTTCAACATCAGGAACCAAAATTTAAGTTACAAATTTTGATACCCTCCCCCAGACCCTGGGACTTTTTGAGAGCTGACTACTGAAATATTAGGAGACGGAGCGTGCTCGGGGTGGAACTGAACCAGAGGAGCTAATCCTGTAAGTAAAAGGAGGGACTGAAGGACTCCCAGCAGCTGCCAAAGCCCTGTTGCTTCAGAGAATTCCCTCCTTCCATCCCTGCACTGTAAGAATTATGCCACCTCTGTCTTATTAAAAAAGAGAATAAGAAAAAGGGGACACTAAATGCAGTAAAGTCACCATGGAGACCCTTGATTTCACATTTCAGGTTGCTCCTCTTTGAAAACATCTGTTCCCCTTGTGGGGACATCTATCGTGCTACAGGTGTAGGAGATTTTTCTCTTATCTGTTATGTTTTAAAGGCTTCTGTCTGTCAGCCATAGTCTGGAGCTCCTTTCTGTCTGTCTTGTGTCTTTGTTTCTGGCCCTTAAAGACATGTGCAATAATGTGTTCATATTATAAATTGTTTCTTGGGAATGATCTTAGCTCAATGTGGGTCTAAATGATGACGTTTTATTGTAACAATCTGGTATCTGAATGGGTTTTTGAAGCATTGTACAATCTTGCAGTTAAAAGTCTGGTTCATATAATTGTTTAGTTTATGATTTTAGATAATTCATGCAAGAGAACTTAAATACTTAGCATGGAAAACTAAAGAACTCTATTTCCAAGTTGGCAAGTAACTTCCCAAACATTCAGTCTTATTTTTCACCAGTTTTGAATTGGGTAGACTGGGAAAATATCACAGTGTGTACCAGTGCATTAATTTGGAAAAGGATAGTAAATCATAGTATGGTATCTGTTGACAGAACAAGATGTAAAGATATAAAATTTTGTGAATTGTAACTTAAAATTGTACCATAATTTTCAACATCCAAACCTGAAAATTAAGGTTAAAATGCCTTAGGCCTGAGGTGTCTGCTCAGAATAGCAGTTTTTCCCTGCTCCTTCCAGACCTCAGCCAGGCCTTATGTTGAAATGCAAATGAAAGAAGCCTACTAGCTCAGTAGGAGACTGATCTGAGGCCTAAGGGGGGGGGAGAAAAATTACATTGTATGGTATTTACTAATAACTGCCCAGTCACTTTTTCTAGGACTCTTATTTTTTTCCTTAGATTCTGTATTGTTTTTAACTCATGATTTTGATCCTACAGACCTAGGTTAATGTTTTTCTGATCAGTTCTATCTTTGACCAACAGTGGAGTTTTTGAAACATTGCAATGGAGATTTCACCTGCGAAAAGCTACAAGGCCTTTACTATAATTATGTGTGCACACTCTTGTTATGTGTTGTATGTGTATATATACATATGTCCGTATATCATGTATATTATATACAAATTAACATACATAAGGAGCGCTCATAAAAAAAGGAGCACTCACAAAAACAAATTTTAAAAAGCGGATCCAAAGATCTTTAATTTACGTGATTTAAATGGTTCACTTTAAATTGGATAAACAGATAAAAATAAATGTCTTTAAATTTAAGCTTACATGTTTTTCTAGGTGTTCAAAAATCTAATAAAATAATAATGTCGACAAAAAGTCTAATATGCCTTGGTTCTAGGACTTTTCCTTCAACAAAAAAATGGTCTACACTGTTCAATACTTTTGTCTAATATTTTGATAAATAAATAAATTAAATTTGATATTTGATTACTCATTCATGAGTATTCTTGTTAGATATGTTATTGATTTACTAAGGTCTGTATAAGTTTGTTCTAAAGTCTGTATAAGATTGTAAAAATCAGTCATGTGTAAAAGACACAAAAATTTCTTAAAACATACGTTTACCAATAACATTGTGTTTATTAAGTTTTATTTTTCTAGAGCAAGCAACCATGAATATTAAACAACTTATTAAATACAATCTGTTATTTTAGAGCACTGTACTGCCATTTCTTTAAAAGCTAAACTTGGTTAATGTAGAAACATCAATGCAATTGTGATGCTATTAATGTGCTCATATCTTCCAGGAATACAAGTCTCTAAGGTAGAAACTTTAAAAGAGCATTATGTGAAGCTGGTGTTCTGAAGTTGTATGGTAAAAAAAAAATATATTGGGCATTTATTTACCTTTTATCAATAAGATATGTAAACTTTTATGTTACTTTTTACATTGGGGAACAATTTGAATGTATTTTTATGTTAATGAGAGCCTTAGCTATGAAAAGGATAAAACTTTCAGCGTTTATTTTATTCATGTTTTAAATGTTATATTATATGGTGTTAACTAATGTTCATGTGACCTCAAACAATTAATGTTAACTTTTTAAACTGATATTTAAAAACAAAGATCATCTTTAGAACTAAAACACTTAAGATTTATAAAGAGCCCTGCCTTACTTGAGATAAGGCTATGTGTCCCAACTTACTACATGTGAGAATGACTACGAAAGCAGTGGGTCAGATGTTATTTCATTTAAAGATACATTCAAAAGTTCTTTTTTTTTCATATCAAGATTATTAGGATCTCAAACAAGAAATATAATAAATAACTCAGCCTAAAAATTCAGGGTAGCTATTACACGAACTAAGTATATTTACTCTTGTTAATTTTATTTTGTAATTTCCTTATAAGTGATCTAAAGATTCCCTGTTAGTGTTTTACAGAAGTGTTGCTTTAAGAAAACAACATGGGTTAATTAAAGATAACAAGTCATCACCAAAAGACAGACAGAAAAAATACAGATCCAAATTAATAAAAAGATAAATAATTTTAAATTACAGACATTAAAGCCCAGTACTCTTAATATAAGGCTGCTAAAATTTATTTGCTGGATGTTTAAAATTAGGATTTAAAATTAAAGTTAAATGAAAAGGGCCAAGAAAACCAATATTTGATTCTTGCCCTCTGAGTCAGTCTGTATCCAGGGAACAGGGGACTTCCCTAAAGAGCTTTGCAACTCTGAGCCACTGGAGAACAGAAAGCCAATCAGTGCATTTTCTATGAAGAAGACAGTCATCAGAGAAGGGAGACATCCCTGATGCTTCCGAGGGAAGCCACAGGGTCAAGCAAGACCTGGACACACCTAGCGAAAATGGCACTAGCAGAACTGAGAAGCTGCTCTCAAGTTTCCCCAGGAATGACTCCCGTAAAAGCTCAGCTGACTGTTCATAATAGATAGAAACAAAAGTCAGTTTGACTGCTTCATCTTAAACATTTAGGAAAGACAGTTAAACGCAAAATACAGCCATTCCTGGGCATTTTAAATAATAACAGTAATAATAATATTTTAAGGTATACACTTTATGTTAGCCTCCCAAAATAAATAAGACTGGAGGCTACAAAGAAGGGTTCTCAGAGAGGAATGCCTGATAACTATAAAAAGAGACTATCAAGAGGAGCTGCCAGAGGCAGAAGTTTTTAGTTTAAGGCCTACAGATATTCCTAACCTACACAGGTAATATTGGAGTTTGCTAGTACAATTATCCAGCCTTGAGTAACAGAATTAAGGGTTTCTCTATTAGACACAGAGGTCATACTAGTAAAAGAATTTTGCAGGAGCAGATGGTATTAAATTATAACACTGTATTTTATGGGGAGGGACAACTGTAACCCTAAATGTTAAATATTAAGTTGACAGTCCTGATAACTGGGGATATTTAAGACTGGTGAGGGAACTTCTATACAGTGACATGTTCCAGCTGCTGCAACATTTATTCAGTACTCATGTATTTTGTTTCTCTCATAGAAGAACCCATCCCCAGATGACATTACAACCTGTACTTCCCCAACCAGACTTCAAACCGAACTGACTTCGAAAAGGCAACTCATGTCTCTCAGACCGTACCCCCTCACGTCACCCTCTCTCAGCTCAGAAGAAGTCAAAATGAGTGACGCCTCGCTTCTTACTACAATGGAGCCAAAAATAAATAGACTATCAATATAAGTAATTAATTAAGTCAGTAAAATCAGGGAGACCGGTTTTGGGTGAGTTCAAAAAATGGGGAGACTGTTACCTGAGGAATTAAATTTCCCTCAGTGCTCGTCCCCTACCCTATCAAAGATTTGAAAGGGACACATTAGAAAATGGGGGAATGATAGACCCAACCTGATATTTTATTTAAATTGGAGCCATGTTGAAACAAAGCCATGAAAAGATAATTTTGGCTTAACTATAAATTACAGCAAATTCTGAACCTGCTTTGAATGCCTGCCCATGCCTTGAACTCACCCATGCATGGCTCTCTGACCAGATAACAGCCCTCTCTGAAACTTTATTTACACCTCATAAATATTGGCCTTCCCTGGCCAGACGACACTCTCTGAGGCTCTAATGGTTCTCATAAATTCTGATGTTGGGGCCAGCAAAAAAAAAAAAAAATGTAAACTATCATTTGTGTGATGCTTGTCAGAGTTCTGTTATCTGTAACCACCCTTTTCTGTAACATTCTGCGCTATAAAGCCATTCTGTAGGAAAGGTGGGGTTGCTCTCTTGTTCCCGTGGTTTTGGGAGGGAGACACAGCCCGGGTGGTGGAAATAATAAGTTTGCTTTAATTTGATTTTAATTGGAGTCAGTGGTCTTTTCTTGCGTCCTGGTCTAAAAGGTAAACACTCCACCAACATGGAGCTCTGCCTGCCTAAAGACTACTTGAGAAACTGCCTCTGAGGATGGGCACTTGACATATATGTTGTTGTCAGGAGCTTTTGCTTCCATTCTAAGGAGACCATTAAAGCTGAGTCTGCATCTATGTGACCTGGAGGACATTGTTTCTTATTTTCCAAATAACATGAGGCAGCAGTGCTGACTTCTCTCTTTGTAGGTAAACTGTGGCCACTGAAAGCTAAGTGTCTCCGCATGTGGACTGTGAAGCCATTTGGTCATCCTCCACTTTTCATGGTGTTTCTTGCTGCTGCACTGGGAGTTTGGTATTTGCTTCACGAAATACAAGGAGTTCAACTGGGACACAGTGCTGGAGGGAGTCCTGTCACGTGTGGTGGGTCAGGGTCTGCAGGAGAATGCACCAACCAGGCTTCTATTCCACATAGCTTGTCCCCTTAACCATAGCAACCTGATTCTGAACATTGCCCTGAAACATCTCCATATAACAAGATGCCTTTTATGGAGAGGATTCAGACATATACGTGATTCCTGTCTGCACCATGTCAGCCACAAGCCATTTGGAAGTCAATGACAGATCCACATGGCTTGACAAGAGATGCTTTATCACACACCTGCACATCACAGCTCTGGGCCCACTACTCAGCAGCCTCCAACATACTGGTATCTGTGTTATACACCGTTTTCATGAAACCCAGTCAATCAAGGCACTGTCTGGTACCCTCATGATCAGCAACAGGACATCCAAAGATTCTCCAGGGCCACCTGGTCATGGGAATTTCAAAAATTTCATGGTATTTATCTAGACATTTTTCAAGGATGAATTTGGGGAAACTGTGGGTTTAAATTCATTCAGGAACCATTAAATTTTGAAGAAGCACATTTCAAGGAAAGCTCTGGTGAACTCTCAGAGGCAAGGCTTCCCAAAGAGTGGCCCAAAGGACAAATGAAGCCAGGCCCATTGAGGTCTCCAATGTAAGGTCCATGTATGTTTTGACTCTCAACTATGGCGGCCAATCTTTCAGAATAAAGTCATGTGATATCCAGGCTGAGTTTGACAGTACTCTTTGGAAAGCCACCCTTTTCTATATCTCAGTTTTCAAGGGTGAATCTCATGCATGGCCACCTAAAATCCCAACACAATTCATGGCAATACTTCTCTGAGGTCAGTTCCATTACTCAGTCTCTATGGGAAATCACACCATAGTTCAAGCTCAGGTGGACCCAGGCATCTTTACCAACCACCACACAGCTGACCACAATTAAAACCAAAACACTCCCACATGGCCCTCATCTTCTTCCAAATATACACTCATCATAACCTCTGGCTGGAGGTTTCCATGAGGGGCGCAGCCCAAGACACTGTCCAAAATAAGCACACTTGTGCCTCATTTGCCTAAAGTCAGCTTGGCCTGGACACCCTTCCTGTGAACAAAGAGTGATCAATTAGTCCTGCTCTATAACTGCTCCGCTTCTCCAATTTGAGGCCTACTGACTGTCTGGTATAGATTCTTCATGAGAATTTGTGTCATGAGAAAACTCAAGCACCTATCGGCTAGCCTCTAGAGGGCTTTGAAGAACTCATTTGACCCAAAGAATTCCTATTTTCACTTGATGGAGGTCAGGAAGGTTACAAAAGATGGCGAGACACTTCATCCACAAAGACTGCTCTTTTGGCCATTTTGGTTATGAATGCACACTTGGAAACTTTCTTTAGATGCATCAGATGCTGACAATCTAAGCCACTGCCTCACAAAGGGCCAAGAGGCTGATTCAGCCACATCCCTTTCCAAAGCAATTAAGCAAAGAGCCACAGGTGATGCCCATTCATTTCCGTTTGTAAACTGTTTTCTTCAGGCTTCACAAAGGGGTGGCCTGAGGCAAAGACCTTCCTGACATTCAGGACAACAGAACAATAGGTAAGCAAAAAGCCCAAAGCAGTGTTTCTCCACTGAGACTTTACTGGTCACACAGAATTCTGAGTTTTTGAGATGCTCCCATTCCCTTCAGCTATTAAGTACATGCCCATGTCAGAGAGCTTGGAGGTGGTGCATATCTTGGAAACAAAACCATGGGGCTATTCTGGAGAGTGGCCCATATTCAAGAAGAAGAGAGAAACTTAGGAAGGTAGTAGGTGTTGCCCATCCATAAGGCAAGCCACTCTCCATTCTTAAATTGGGCAGGATGAATGCTGGGAAGCTTTCTACCAGACAGTACACAACCATTGATGCATTCTCTTTTCAAATGTCTATAACCATGTATACAGTGGGATACACAGACATAGAAACACTCATGTTGTCAAACAAATTTCAAGAAACATTCCACTCCAAACAAACAAACCGACTTATTCTCAGAACATGAGACTAAACAACAAACTCATAGGGACACCCACAACAGCACCTCCTTCCCCCAAGTATGTCTGTGACTATCCTCAGTGTCCTCTGACTGGTGGGCCATACTATGTTCCCCGAAGTGGCCTGTTCTGTCTCAGATCTGGTCTTCTTTGCCATCTCTTTGAAGTTGTCAGGAGCCATGGTTGAGCCACTACCTGCTTTCTCAGAAAAGGCTTCTATTCAGACCTCTCCTGGCATTTGGCCATCATCACTTAAGTAGGTACCAAGAAAGACTGACTCTGTCCTTGATAAATCCAAACAATTGAGACCACTGGGACTGGGACTGGGACTTCTCTGGGTGCCTGGCAGTCAATCACCAAGGAAGTGTGGTAGGTGACTTCCTTCAGGAAATGAATGAGGTCACTGCCTTGGCAACCACTTTGTACTAACAGTTGCTTCCAAGGGTCCCATGAGATGGAGTCTGCCCCTACTTCCTGTGACACTTACACAAGTTAGAATGGTATATCAACCACAGGCACCCAGGAACAGCTCTCCACAAAGGCCTGGGCCTGGTTTGGTCCATTTAATCTACATTAAGAAGAGAGAGGCTGATTCAGTCACATTCCTTCATCCTGACCAGGTTGTTTGACATGGAAGTTGACTTTTGCTCTCTCACATGCTTCATAGGTGCCTACATCTTCTTCAGGGATGATTTCTGCATGGAACTTTGAGGTCCTCAGCAGGTGGAAGATCGCCTATATTCCTGTATTGTAAGATCAACAATTTCCCTGTTCTTTTGTAAAGTTAGATTGAGGGAAGAGTGTATGGTTAAGGTTAATAACAGGTTCGATTTCGATTAGGAATCATTTTGCAGAATAAATAATGGTATTGGAAACCTGTGATATTTACATGAATATGCGGTGAAATATAAGTATGAAAACAGAAATCTAGGTAAGATTTGAAGTCCATAAGGGCGTTGGGTGGCATAGACCCCATCCTTTGAAGCAGGAATGATCAAATAGCCCTGCTGCTAATACTGCTCTTCTTCTCCAATTTGAGGCCTACTGACTGTCAGGTATATATTCTTACTGTGATTTGGAGTCATGAGAAAACCCAAGCACCTTTGGGCTAGCCTCTTCAGGTCTTTGAAGAACTCATTTGACTCAAAGGATTGCTATTCTCACTTGAAGGTAGTCAGGAACTGAAAAGGTCATCGAACGTTGGAGGAAAAGACCAACAAGAAACTGTCTCATGCCAAAAGAAATGGTTTATTGGGGGTCCAGCATCTGGGGCTCAGAGCTCACTCCAGAGGAGAAAAGAAAAAAGATCCCCGAGAACAACTTGAGCAGAGTTTATATACATTCTTTAGAGAGGGCAGGGACTTTACATACATCATAGCCTCCTTTAGGAAATCATCATACGCCGCAGGAAAATCAAATAGCAACTCTAAAACAAGATTAGCACATCCATTGGCGGGAACAGGTCGGGCAGGGGGTGATTTTTTAGCCCTGATAAGGGGTATACATTTAAACTGGTTGGTTGAAGCCCTGAGATGTATTCGTGCTGAGCTGCAGGGTTTCTGGGAAGGGGTTGTTTAGCTACTAGGTGGTCAGGGAAGATTTCAACACAAATCTAATGGGCAGTTCTGGGAATTGTCTTAACTGCCACAGGAATTTCAGGTTCTGAGTGCAGCTTGGAAACTTTACAAAACCTGGTTCTTTACGTTTCAATTTAAATTTCTTTTATTCTTTCATTTTCCACTCCTTTTTCTGACTACTTTTAATCTTAAAAGTAATGAATCATAATTATTGCGGGTTCTCAGATTCTATTTCTGCCAGTGGATATTATTTTTATCTGATTACCATGAGTTTTTTCCTGCCCAATCTGAACCTGGAGAAAGGAAACTATGCAGTTTAGCAAACAAGGTCCCACATTTAGTAACACCATAAGGATGATCAGGGGTCCAGCTAAGTCTGATAAAAGTTTAGTTAACCAAGAGGACTGGGTAAACCATGACTCAAAACACCGTTGTTGAATCTCCCTTTCTCTCTGGTGCTCTTCAAGGCATTTTCTCAATTTACTCATGGATTCTTTAAAACTCCACTATGGTCAGCATAAAAACAGCATTCTTCTCTCAGTGAAGCACAGATGCCCTCCTCCCTCATGAAGAGGAGGTCTAATCCTTCCCTTTTCTGTAAAACAACCTCAGAGAGAGAGGTTAAGGATTCCTGCAAAACTGTGATGGAGGTCTCTAACATTTTCAAGTCTTGATCTATTGCTGTTTCTAATCGGGCCATTTGTTGTGACCCACGGATCATAGCAGCTGTTCCCGTACCCACTCCTGCAGTAACTCCTATCCCCAGTAGGATGGCTAGAGTAAGAGACACTGGCTCCCGGTGAAATCAGGTTGTTAGTCCCCCTAGTAGACCTTCAAATTATTCTGCATCATCATAGAGCACCCTGGGGAGTATCTGCACCATTACACAATAATTTACAGAGCTATCTAATACCTGGGCTGAAATGCAAGGAGTTCTGATTGTGTGGAGTTCAGCACCATAATGGTTCCTTTAATTAGTTCCCAGGGGGAGGAGTCAGCTGTATTCTGGACTGGGAAAGTAGGCAAAGACCGAAACCAGGAAGTATGAGATGGTAGAGGGGTTCTGGTAGATCTAGGCATGGGAGGTTTAGGAGGTTTAATTCCTGGCTTGAGGGGATTGGGCCCTATTGCTGTGGGCTTTTCTTCCTTTTTAAGCTGGATGGTGAACCAGAGAGCAAAGTCATAACCAGGGCCATAAATATAAAATCGCATTCCTCTAGTATTTCCCATAGGCCATGTTGTTCTGAGGTATCCCCTTCCTTTGGAAGTGAAAGTTATTTGAGGGGGTAAGATAGACTATTCTTTCCACAGCGAGTTTTTGACACGGCTTGGCTAGCGGCACATTTCTTGGGATCAATCCAGGTGTCATTTGGTCCTACCTGAATCATACTGTCTGGAGAGTTTGGGTTCCACCATGCACTCCCGTTTGTTCACATCCCCAAGATCTACAATAAAAGTCAATGGGTCCTCCACAGGTTTGGGCCTGTTTGCAACTTCGGAAATCAGCTGGGCACACATAAAAATCAAGACTGGCTAGTTTACACCTCAGTTGGGGAGATGACATCCATAAATCATGGGGTAAGGTGGTCTATGTTGCCCTGGTTTGGGTTTGAGTGGGATATTTGTGGGGTCCTCTATGTCAGGGAGATCCCAGTCAGAGAGGCCTATAACAAGCTGACAAATGTCTCGGTGGAGAGATGGCCACCTAGTCCATAAGGCGGCTGTATGTGAAATAGACCACACTACTTGCCCAGTAGGATTTATAACTTGCCATTGTTGCTGAACAGGCTGATGGGGATTAGGAATGCTGGTGGCCAGGGGAAGAATCCATAGCCCTATCCACACGACAGAAACGCAACTTGAGAGGGTTACCAGTCAGTTTCAGTTTCCAGCCGGAATCTGTACAGGGCACAGGCTTGAGATGTGAGGCATGTATCCAGGAAGTGATCCCATCCAATTTCACCACTGTAGGTGTTATAAGAGACACCTGGTATGGTCCTTTCCAGCGGGGTTCCAGGGATGACACCTGATGCCGTCTCACGTAGACTAAGTCTCCCACTTGATAACAATGTGGGGTTTCTTTGTCTCCAGGCTGATAAGCAGTGGCCAACTATTTCCACAGGTATCGCTGGGTGCTGGGTTTGTTCAAGGGCTTTAAGTCTGTCAAGCAAGGGTGTGTGAAAGGAATCATTAAGTCTCGAGTTGGGGTTAGGTCCCTTACTGGAGGAGGGGCACCATAGAGAATTTTATAATTGGTGAGGTTACACAAAGAGGCATAGAGGTTATTTCTTGCAGGAAACAGTGCATAAGATAGGAGCATAGTCCAATATTTTATGCCGGTCTCCAGGCTTAATTTCGTTAAGGTCTCTTTGATGGTTCTATTCATCCTTTCTACCTGTCCTGAGCTCTGGGGTCTATAAGCACAATGTAACTCCCAATTAATCCCCAGGGTCCTGGCGAATCCCTGACTTACTTGGGCTACAAATGCCGGTCCATTGTCGGACCCTATTACCTTAGGCAAGCCGGACCTTGGAAAAATGTCTTCTAGGATCTTTTTGACCACCATCTGAGCCGTTTTTTTCTTCATGGGGAAGGCTTCGACCCATCCTGAAAAAGTACCTACAAAGACTAGGAGATATTTAAGTCCATAACTTGCTGGCTTAATTTGAGTAAAGTCCACTTCCCAGAATTGTCCTGGTCTGGTTCCTCGTAAGTGCTTCCTGCAGGAAGCTTGGATGGGTAAGTATTAACTAATTGACAGACTTGACAAGCTCTAGTCACCTGCTCAGCTATTTCTTTCCTCTTTGAGTCAGTCAATAATAAGTCCTTTCTTCGGTCCTTTAAGAGTGCCTACAACTTCTTTGAGTCTAAGTGGGTGAGCTAGTGTAAGTCTTTGACATAAAGGTGGGCTTTTTGAAATTGTAAACTTGGCTCTGTAGGGTCCCAGAGTTCTGTATCTGTCTCCTCAGATGATAAGTTGCCTGAAGGTTCCGGAGCTGCCAAGTCTCCTGATTTTTGTTCCCCCCAATGTGGAAAAAGTTAACAGAGTCACTTCGTTTAGGGCTGGCAATTAAGCTTCCTCATCTGCCCTTCTGTTTCCAACCACCACGGGGTCGTTTCCCTTCTGGGGCCCTGGACAGTGCCCTATAGCTAGTTCTTTAGGGCCCTGCACTGCTGAGAGAAGGTGGAGGATCTCATCTTCATTCTTTATTTCTTTCCTGGAAGAGGTTACTATTCTCTTTGCTGGTAAATAGCCCTGTGCACATGAGCAGTGGCAAATGCATAGCGGCTGTCAGTGTATATGGTTGCCCTTTTGCTTGTTGCTAGTTCCAATGCTTT
Organism: Callospermophilus lateralis; assembly: GCF_048772815.1. NCBI lineage: Eukaryota > Metazoa > Chordata > Mammalia > Rodentia > Sciuridae > Callospermophilus > Callospermophilus lateralis. The sequence goes on from NW_027515112.1 coordinate 860,885, forward strand.
CGTAAGAGCAATCAGTTCTGCTTTTTGGACTGATGTCCCTTCTGGGAGACCAGAGGACCAGATGACATTAGTTTTGCTAAGTACTGCTCGTGCAGCCCGCCGCTTACCGTCTTGGAGAAAGCTGCTGCCGTCCGTAAACC
>NW_027515113.1:0-93662 GCF_048772815.1 Callospermophilus lateralis
ACTCTTCTAGGTTGAAGCGTTCGTTTCCAGTAAGAGTTTGAATTTTTTAGGGTTTCACTCTTATTTCTCCTTATAGATAGATGTGATTGGAACTCTAAATGAAAACACGGTTTGTGCTAGCTCTTTGAAATTTGACAAAATAAAGTAGTTTTTACGTTCTGTCTCTATGTTTGTTTCCTCTTGAAGCAGCCCTACCTAGAGACTGCCTCTATACACTTTCATTGGAAAGGTGTGCCAGCGTCAAAAGTACTGGTTTTCTTAAATCTCGGCAAACATTTTTTCACCCAATCTTTATGATTCTCTGTGGTAGTGATCAGTTCACTAAGTCCACTTGGCTGCCCAATTTTCACTCTTCTAGGTTGAAGCGTTCGTTTCCAGTGAGAGTTTGAATTTTAGGTTTCAATCTGTTTTCTCCTATATAGATAGATGTGTTTGGAACTCTAAATGAAAGACGGTTTGTGCTAGCTCTTTGATAATTGACAAAATAAAGTAGTTTTAGGTTCTGTCTCTATGGTTTGTTTCCTCTTGAAGCAGCCCTAACTGGAGACTGCCTAAATACACTTTCATTTGAAAGGTGTGCCAAGCGTCCAAAAGTACTGGTTTTCTGAAATCTCGAAACCTTTTTCACCCAATCTTGATGAGACATTTTGGTAATGATCAGTTCACTAAGCCCACTTGGTGCCCATTTTCACACTCTACGTTGAAGCGTTCGTTTCCAGTAAGAGTTTGAATTTTTAGTTTCACTCTGTTTTCTCCTATATAGATAGATGTGTTGGGAACAATAAATGAAACACGGTTGTGCTAGCTCTTTGAAAATTGACAAAATAAAGTAGTTCTAAGTTCTGTCTCTATGGTTTGTTTCCTCTTGAAGCAGCCTTACCTAAAGACTGCCTAAATACACTTTCATTGGAAAGGTGTGCCAAGCGTCCAAAAGTACTGGTTTTCTGAAATCTCGGCAAACTTTTTTCACCCATTCTTGATGAGACATTGTGGTAATGATCAGTTCACTAAGCCCACTTGGCTGCCCAATTTTCACACTCTACGTTGAAGCGTTCGTTTCCAGTAAGAGTTTGAATTTTAGGTTTCACTGTGTTTTCTCCTATATAGATAGATGTGTTGGGAACTCTAAATGAAACACGGTTTGTGCTAGCTCTTTGAAAATATACAAAATGAAGTAGTTCTAAGTTCTGTCTCTATGGTTTTTTCCTCCTTGAAGCAGCCCTACCTAGAGACTGCCTAAATACACTTTCATTGGAAGGTGTGCCAAGCGTCAAAAGTACTGGTTTTCTGAAATCTCGGCAAACATTTTTTCACCCAATCTTGATGATTCTCTGTGGTAGTGATCAGTTCACATATGACCACTTGGCTGCCCAATTTTCACACTCTACGTTGAAGCGTTCGTTCCAGTAAAAGTTTGAATTTTTAGGTTCACTCTGTTTTCTCCTATATAGATAGATGTGTTGGGAACTCAAATGAAACACGGTTTGTGCTAGCTCTTTGAAAATTGAAAAATAAAGTAGTTCTAAGTTCTGTCTCTAAGGTTTGTTTCCTCCTTGAAGCGCCCTATGCAGAGACTTCCTAAAGACATTTTCATTGGAAAGGTGTGCAAGCGTCCAGAAGTACTGGTTTTCTGAAATCTCGGCAAACCTTTTTTCACCCAATCTTGATGAGACATTGTGGTAATGATCAGTTCACTAAGCCCACTTGGCTGCCCAATTTTCACACTCTAGGTTGAAGCGTTCGTTCCAGTAAGTGTTTGAATTTTTAGGTTTCACTCTGTTTTCTCCTATATAGATAGATGTGTTGGGAACTCTAAATGAAACACGGTTGTGCTAGCTCTTTGAAATTTGAGAAAATTAAAGTAGTTCAAAGTTCTGTCTCTATGGTTTGTTTCCTCTTGAAGCAGCCCTCACAAGAGACTGCCTAAATACACTTTTCATTGAAAAGGTTGCCAGCGTCCAAAAGTACTGGTTTTCTGAAATCTCGGCAAACATTTTTTTCACCAAATCTTGATGATTCTCTGTGGTAATGATCAGTTCACTAAGTCCACTTGGCTGCCCAATTTTCACTCTTCTAGGTTGAAGCGTTCGTTTCCAGTAAGAGTTTGAAATTTTAGAGTTTCACTCTGTTTTCTCCTATATAGATAGATGTGTTGGAACTCTAATGAAACACGGTTTGTGCTAGCTCTTTGATAATTGACCAAAATAAAGTAGTTTTAGGTTCTGTCTCTATGGTTTGTTTCCTCTTGAAGCAGCCCTAAGCAGAGACTGCCTAAAGACATTTTCATTGGGAAGTTGTGCCAAGCGTCCCAAAGTACTGGTTTTTCTGAAATCTCGGCAAACCTTTTCTCACCCAATCTTGATGATACTCTGTGGTAGTGATCAGTTCACTAAGTCCAATTGGCTGCCCAATTTTCTATCTTCCTAGGTTGAAGCATTCGTTTCCAGTAAGAGTTTGAATTTTTAGGTATCACTCTGTTTTCTCCTATATAGATAGATGTGTTGGGAACTCTAAATGAAACACGGTTTGTGCTAGATTTTTGAAAATTGACAAAATAAAGTAGTTTTAGGTTCTTTGTCTATGGTTTGCTTCCTCTTGAAGCAGCCCTAACTAGAGAATGACTAAATACACTTTCATTGGAAAGGTGTGCCAAGCGTCCAAAAGTACGGTTTTCTTAAATCTCGGCAAACATTTTTTCACCCAATCTTTATGATTCTCTGTGGTAGTGATCAGTTCACTAAGTCCACTTGGCTGCCCAATTTTCACTCTTCTAGGTTGAAGCGTTCGTTTCCAGTGAGAGTTTGAAATTTAGGTTTCAATCTGTTTTCTCCTATATAGATAGATGTGTTTGGAACTCTAAATGAAAGACGGTTTGTGCTAGCTCTTTGATAATTGACAAAATAAAGTAGTTTTAGGTTCTGTCTCTATGGTTTGTTTCCTCTTGAAGCAGCCCTAACTGGAGACTGCCTAAATACACTTTCATTTGAAAGGTGTGCCAAGCGTCCAAAAGTACTGGTTTTCTGAAATCTCGAAAACCTTTTTTCACCCAATCTTGATGAGACATTTTGGTAATGATCAGTTCACTAAGCCCACTTGGTGCCCAATTTTCACACTCTACGTTGAAGCGTTCGTTTCCAGTAAGAGTTTGAATTTTTAGGTTTCACTCTGTTTTCTCCTATATAGATAGATGTGTTGGGAACAATAAATGAAACACGGTTTGTGCTAGCTCTTTGAAAATTGACAAAATAAAGTAGTTCTAAGTTCTGTCTCTATGGTTTGTTTCCTCTTGAAGCAGCCTTACCTAAAGACTGCCTAAATACACTTTCATTGGAAAGGTGTGCCAAGCGTCCAAAAGTACTGGTTTTCTGAAATCTCGGCAAACCTTTTTTCACCCAATCTTGATGAGACATTGTGGTAATGATCAGTTCACTAAGCCCACTTGGCTGCCCAATTTTCACACTCTACGTTGAAGCGTTCGTTTCCAGTAAGAGTTTGAATTTTTAGGTTTCACTGTGTTTTCTCCTATATAGATAGATGTGTTGGGAACTCTAAATGAAACACGGTTTGTGCTAGCTCTTTGAAAATATACAAAATGAAGTAGTTCTAAGTTCTGTCTCTATGGTTTTTTCCTCTTGAAGCAGCCCTACCTAGAGACTGCCTAAATACACTTTCATTGGAAAGGTGTGCCAAGCGACCAAAAGTACTGGTTTTCTGAAATCTCGGAAAACATTTTTTCACCCAATCTTGATGATTCTCTGTGGTAGTGATCAGTTCACTAAGACCACTTGGCTGCCCAATTTTCACACTCTACGTTGAAGCGTTCGTTTCCAGTAAGAGTTTGAATTTTTAGGTTTCACTCTGTTTTCTCCTATATAGATAGATGTGTTGGGAACTCTAAATGAAACACGGTTTGTGCTAGCTCTTTGAAAATTGAAAAAATAAAGTAGTTCTACGTTCTGTCTCTAAGGTTTGTTTCCTCTTGAAGCAGCCCTAAGCAGAGACTTCCTAAAGACATTTTCATTGGAAAGGTGTGCCAAGCGTCCAGAAGTACTGGTTTTCTGAAATCTCGGCAAACGTTTTTTCACCCAATCTTGATGAGACATTGTGGTAATGATCAGTTCACTAAGCCCACTTGGCTGCCCAATTTTCACACTCTAGGTTGAAGCGTTCGTTTCCAGTAAGAGTTTGAATTTTTAGGTTTCACTCTGTTTTCTCCTATATAGATAGATGTGTTGGGAACTCTAAATGAAACACGATTTGTGCTAGCTCTTTGAAATTTGAGAAAATAAAGTAGTTCTAAGTTCTGTCTCTATGGTTTGTTTCCTCTTGAAGCAGCCCTCACTAGAGACTGCCTAAATACACTTTCATTGAAAAGGTGTGCCAAGCGTCCAAAAGTACTGGTTTTCTGAAATCTCGGCAAACATTTTTTCACCAAATCTTGATGATTCTCTGTGGTAATGATCAGTTCACTAAGTCCACTTGGCTGCCCAATTTTCACTCTTCTAGGTTGAAGCGTTCGTTTCCAGTAAGAGTTTGAAATTTTAGGTTTCACTCTGTTTTCTCCTATATAGATAGATGTGTTGGGAACTCTAAATGAAACACGGTTTGTGCTAGCTCTTTGATAATTGACAAAATAAAGTAGTTTTAGGTTCTGTCTCTATGGTTTGTTTCCTCTTGAAGCAGCCCTAAGCAGAGACTGCCTAAAGACATTTTCATTGGAAATGTGTGCCAAGCGTCCAAAAGTACTGGTTTTCTGAAATCTCGGCAAACATTTTTTCACCCAATCTTGATGATTCTCTGTGGTAGTGATCAGTTCATTAAGTCCACTTGGCTGCCCAATTTTCACTCTTCTAGGTTGAAGCGTTCGTTTCCAGTAAGAGTTTGAATTTTTAGGTTTCACTCTGTTTTCTCCTATATAGATAGATGTGTTTGGAACTCTAAATGAAACACGGTTTGTGCTAGCTCTTTGAAATTTGACAAAATAAAGTAGTTTTAGGTTCTGTCTCTATGGTTTGTTTCCTCTTGAAGCAGCCCTAAGCAGAGACTGCCTAAAGACATTTTCATTGGGAAGTTGTGCCAAGCGTCCAAAAGTACTGGTTTTCTGAAATCTCGGCAAACCTTTTCTCACCCAATCTTGATGATACTCTGTGGTAGTGATCAGTTCACTAAGTCCACTTGGCTGCCAATTTTCTCTCTTCTAGGTTGAAGCATTCGTTTCCAGTAAGAGTTTGAATTTTTAGGTATCACTCTGTTTTCTCCTATATAGATAGATGTGTTGGGAACTCTAAATGAAACACGGTTTGTGCTAGATTTTTGAAAATTGACAAAATAAAGTAGTTTTAGGTTCTTTGTCTATGGTTTGCTTCCTCTTGAAGCAGCCCTAACTAGAGAATGACTAAATACACTTTCATTGGAAAGGTGTGCCAAGCGTCCAAAAGTACTGGTTTTCTTAAATCTCGGCAAACATTTTTTCACCCAATCTTTATGATTCTCTGTGGTAGTGATCAGTTCACTAAGTCCACTTGGCTGCCCAATTTTCACTCTTCTAGGTTGAAGCGTTCGTTTCCAGTGAGAGTTTGAAATTTTAGGTTTCAATCTGTTTTCTCCTATATAGATAGATGTGTTTGGAACTCTAAATGAAAGACGGTTTGTGCTAGCTCTTTGATAATTGACAAAATAAAGTAGTTTTAGGTTCTGTCTCTATGGTTTGTTTCCTCTTGAAGCAGCCCTAACTGGAGACTGCCTAAATACACTTTCATTTGAAAGGTGTGCCAAGCGTCCAAAAGTACTGGTTTTCTGAAATCTCGAAAACCTTTTTTCACCCAATCTTGATGAGACATTTTGGTAATGATCAGTTCACTAAGCCCACTTGGTGCCCAATTTTCACACTCTTCGTTGAAGCGTTCGTTTCCAGTAAGAGTTTGAATTTTTAGGTTTCACTCTGTTTTCTCCTATATAGATAGATGTGTTGGGAACAATAAATGAAACACGGTTTGTGCTAGCTCTTTGAAAATTGACAAAATAAAGTAGTTCTAAGTTCTGTCTCTATGGTTTGTTTCCTCTTGAAGCAGCCTTACCTAAAGACTGCCTAAATACACTTTCATTGGAAAGGTGTGCCAAGCGTCCAAAAGTACTGGTTTTCTGAAATCTCGGCAAACCTTTTTTCACCCAATCTTGATGAGACATTGTGGTAATGATCAGTTCACTAAGCCCACTTGGCTGCCCAATTTTCACACTCTACGTTGAAGCGTTCGTTTCCAGTAAGAGTTTGAATTTTTAGGTTTCACTGTGTTTTCTCCTATATAGATAGATGTGTTGGGAACTCTAAATGAAACACGGTTTGTGCTAGCTCTTTGAAAATATACAAAATGAAGTAGTTCTAAGTTCTGTCTCTATGGTTTTTTCCTCTTGAAGCAGCCCTACCTAGAGACTGCCTAAATACACTTTCATTGGAAAGGTGTGCCAAGCGTCCAAAAGTACTGGTTTTCTGAAATCTCGGAAAACATTTTTTCACCCAATCTTGATGATTCTCTGTGGTAGTGATCAGTTCACTAAGACCACTTGGCTGCCCAATTTTCACACTCTACGTTGAAGCGTTCGTTTCCAGTAAGAGTTTGAATTTTTAGGTTTCACTCTGTTTTCTCCTATATAGATAGATGTGTTGGGAACTCTAAATGAAACACGGTTTGTGCTAGCTCTTTGAAAATTGAAAAAATAAAGTAGTTCTAAGTTCTGTCTCTAAGGTTTGTTTCCTCTTGAAGCAGCCCTAAGCAGAGACTTCCTAAAGACATTTTCATTGGAAAGGTGTGCCAAGCGTCCAGAAGTACTGGTTTTCTGAAATCTCGGCAAACGTTTTTTCACCCAATCTTGATGAGACATTGTGGTAATGATCAGTTCACTAAGCCCACTTGGCTGCCCAATTTTCACACTCTAGGTTGAAGCGTTCGTTTCCAGTAAGAGTTTGAATTTTTAGGTTTCACTCTGTTTTCTCCTATATAGATAGATGTGTTGGGAACTCTAAATGAAACACGATTTGTGCTAGCTCTTTGAAATTTGAGAAAATAAAGTAGTTCTAAGTTCTGTCTCTATGGTTTGTTTCCTCTTGAAGCAGCCCTCACTAGAGACTGCCTAAATACACTTTCATTGAAAAGGTGTGCCAAGCGTCCAAAAGTACTGGTTTTCTGAAATCTCGGCAAACATTTTTTCACCAAATCTTGATGATTCTCTGTGGTAATGATCAGTTCACTAAGTCCACTTGGCTGCCCAATTTTCACTCTTCTAGGTTGAAGCGTTCGTTTCCAGTAAGAGTTTGAAATTTTAGGTTTCACTCTGTTTTCTCCTATATAGATAGATGTGTTGGGAACTCTAAATGAAACACGGTTTGTGCTAGCTCTTTGATAATTGACAAAATAAAGTAGTTTTAGGTTCTGTCTCTATGGTTTGTTTCCTCTTGAAGCAGCCCTAAGCAGAGACTGCCTAAAGACATTTTCATTGGAAATGTGTGCCAAGCGTCCAAAAGTACTGGTTTTCTGAAATCTCGGCAAACATTTTTTCACCCAATCTTGATGATTCTCTGTGGTAGTGATCAGTTCATTAAGTCCACTTGGCTGCCCAATTTTCACTCTTCTAGGTTGAAGCGTTCGTTTCCAGTAAGAGTTTGAATTTTTAGGTTTCACTCTGTTTTCTCCTATATAGATAGATGTGTTTGGAACTCTAAATGAAACACGGTTTGTGCTAGCTCTTTGAAATTTGACAAAATAAAGTAGTTTTAGGTTCTGTCTCTATGGTTTGTTTCCTCTTGAAGCAGCCCTACCTAGAGACTGCCTAAATACACTTTCATTGGAAAGGTGTGCCAAGCGTCCAAACGTACTGGTTTTCTTAAATCTCGGCAAACATTTTTTCACCCAATCTTGATGATTCTCTGTGGTAGTGATCAGTTCATTAAGTCCACTTGGCTGCCCAATTTTCACTCTTCTAGGTTCAAGCGTTCGTTTCCAGTAAGAGTTTGAAATTTTAGGTTTCACTCTGTTTTCTCCTATATAGATAGATGTGTTGGGAACTCTAAATGAAACACGGTTTGTGGTAGCTCTTTGATAATTGACAAAATAAAGTAGTTTTAGGTTCTGTCTCTATGGTTTGTTTCCTCTTGAAGCAGCCCTAAGCAGAGACTGCCTAAAGACATTTTCATTGGAAATGTGTGCCAAGCGTCCAAAAGTACTGGTTTTCTTAAATCTCGGCAAACCTTTTTTCACCCAATCTTGATGATTCTCTGTGGTAGTCATCAGTTCACTAAGCCCACTTGGCTGCCCAATTTTCACTCTTCTAGGTTGAAGCGTTCGTTTCCAGTAAGAGTCTGAAATTTTAGGTTTCACTCTGTTTTCTCCTATATAGATAGATATGTTGGGAACTCTAAGTGAAACACGGTTTGTGCTAGATCTTTGAAAATTGACAAAATAAAGTAGTTTTAAGTTCTGTGTCTATGGTTTGTTTTCTCTTGAAGCAGCCCTAACTAGAGAATGCGTAAATACACGTTCATTAGAAAGGTGTGCCAAGCGTCCAAACGTACTGGTTTTCTGAAATCTCGGCAAACATTTTTTCACCCAATCTTGATGATTCTCTGTGGTAGTGATCAGTTCACTAACTCCACTTGGCTGCCCAATTTTCACTCTTCTAGGTTGAAGCGTTCGTTTCCAGTAAGAGTTTGAATTTTTAGGTATCACTCTGTTTTATCCTATATAGATAGATGGGTTGGGAACTCTAAATTAAACACGGTTTGTGCTCGGTCTTTGAAAATTGAGAAAATAAAGTAGTTCTAAGTTCTGTCTCTAAGGTTTGTTTCCTCTTGAAGCAGCCCTAAGCAGAGACTGCCTAAAGACATTTTCATTGGAAAGGTGTGCCAAACGTCCAAAAGGACTGGTTTTCTAAAATCTCGGCAAACGTTTTTTCACCCAATCTTGATGAGACATTGTGGTAATGATCAGTTCACTAAGCCCACTTGGCTGCCCAATTTTCACACTCTAGGTTGAAGCGTTCATTTCCAGTAAGAGTTTGAATTTTTAGGTTTCATTCTGTTTTCTCTTATAGATAGATGTGTTGGGAACTCTAAATGAAACACGGTTTGTGCTAGCTCTTTGAAAATTGAGAAAATAAAGTAGTTCTAAGTTCTGTCTCTATGGTTTGTTTCCTCTTGAAGCAGCCTTAAGCAGAGACTGCCTAAAGACATTTTCATTGGGAAGTTGTGCCAAGCGTCCAAAAGAACTGGTTTTCTGAAATCTCGGCAAACATTTTCTCACCCAATCTTGATGATACTCTGTGGTAGTGATCAGTTCACTAAGTCCACTTGGCTGCCCAATTTTCACTCTTCTAGGTTGAAGCGTTCGTTTCCAGTAAGAGTTTGAATTTTTAGGTATCACTCTGTTTTCTCCTATATAGATAGATGTGTTGGGAACTCTAAATGAAACACGGTTTGTGCTAGATTTTTGAAAATTGACAAAATAAAGTAGTTTTAGGTTCTTTGTCTATGGTTTGTTTCCTCTTGAAGCAGCCCTAACTAGAGAATGACTAAATGCACTTTCATTGGAAATGTGTGCCAAGCGTCCAAAAGGACTGGTTTTCTGAAATCTCGGCAAACATTTTTTCACCCAATCTTGATGATTCTCTGTGGTAATGACCAGTTCACTAAGTCCACTTGGCTGCCCAATTTTGACTCTTCTAGGTTGAAGCGTTCGTTTCCAGGAAGAGTTTGAATTTTTAGGTTTTACTCTGTTTTCTCCTATATAGATAGATGTGTTGGGAACTCTAAATGAAACACGGTTTGTGCTAGCTCTTTGAAAATTGACAAAATAAAGTAGTTCTAAGTTCTGTCTCTATGGTTTGTTTCCTCTTGAAGCAGCCTTAAGCAGAGACTGCCTAAAGACATTTTCATTGGAAAGGTGTGCCAAGCGTCCAAAAGTACTGGTTTTCTGAAATCTCGGCAAACCTTTTTTCACCCAATCTTGATGAGACATTGTGGTAATGATCAGTTCACTAAGCCCACTTGGCTGCCCAATTTTCACACTCTACGTTGAAGCGTTCGTTTCCAGTAAGAGTTTGAATTTTTAGGTTTCACTGTGTTTTCTCCTATATAGATAGATGTGTTGGGAAGTCTAAATGAAACACGGTTTGTGCTAGCTCTTTGAAAATTGACAAAATAAAGTAGTTCTAAGTTCTGTCTCTATGGTTTTTTCCTCTTGAAGCAGCCCTACCTAGAGACTGCCTAAATCCACTTTCATTGGAAAGGTATGCCAAGCGTCCAAAAGTACTGGTTTTCTGAAATCTCGGCAAACATTTTTTCACCCAATCTTGATGATTCTCTGTGGTAGTGATCAGGTCACTAAGTCCTCTTGGCTGCCCAATTTTCACTCTTCTAGGTTGAAGCGTTCGTTTCCAGTAAGAGTTTGAATTTTTAGGTTTCACTCTGTTTTCTCCTATATAGATAGATGTGTTGGGAACTCCAAATGAAACACGGTGTGTGCTAGCTCTTTGATAATTGACAAAATAATGTTGTTTTAGGTTCTGTCTTTATGGTTTGTTTGCTCTTGAAGCAGCCCTAACTGGAGACTGCCTAAATACACTTTCATTGGAAAGGTGTGCAAAGCGTTCAAAAGTACTGGTTTTCTGAAATCTCGGCAAACATTTTTTCACCCAATCTTGATGATTCTCTGTGGTAGTGATCAGTTCACTAAGCCCATTGGCTGCCCAATTTTCACACTCTACATTGAAGCGTTCGTTTCCAGTAAGAGTTTGAATTTTTAGGTTTCACTCTGTTTTCTCCTTTATAGATAGATGTGTTGGGAACTCTAAATGAAACACGGTTTGTGCTAGCTCTTTGATAATTGACAAAATAAAGTAGTTTTAGGTTCTGTCTTTATGGTTTGTTTCCTCTTGAAGCAGCCCTAAGCAGAGACTGCCGAAAGACATTTTCATTGGAAAGGTGTGCCAAGCGTCCAAAAGAACTGGTTTTCTGAAATCTCGGCAAACCTTTTTTCACCCAATCTTGATGAGACATTGTGGTAATGATCAGTTCACTAAGCCGACCTGGCTGCCCAATTTTCACTCTTCTAGGTTGAAGCGTTCGTTTCCAGTAAGAGTCTGAATTTTTAGGTTTCACTCTGTTTTCTCCTATATAGATAGATATGTTTGGAACTCTAAGTGAAACACGGTTTGTGCTAGATCATTGAAAATTGACAAAATAAAGTAGTTTTAGGTTCTGTGTCTATGGTTTCTTTCCTCTTGAAGCAGCCCTAACTAGAGAATGCGTAAATACACGTTCATTGGAAAGGTGTGCCAAGCGTCCAAACGTACTGGTTTTCTGAAATCTCGGCAAACATTTTTTCACCCAATCTTGATGATTCTCTGTGGTAGTGATCAGTTCACTAAGTCCACTTGGCTGCCCAATTTTCACTCTTCTAGGTTGAAGCGTTCGTTTCCAGTAAGAGTTTGAATTTTTAGGTATCACTCTGTTTTATCCTATATAGATAGATGTGTTGGGAACTCTAAATGAAACACGGTTTGTGCTCGGTCTTTGAAAATTGAGAAAATAAAGTAGTTCTAAGTTCTGTCTCTAAGGTTTGTTTCCTCTTGAAGCAGCCCTAAGCAGAGACTGCCTAAAGACATTTTCATTGGAAAGGTTTGCCAAGCGTCCAAAAGGACTGGTTTTCTGAAATCTCGGCAAACGTTTTTTCACCCAATCTTGATGAGACATTGTGGTAATGATCAGTTCACTAAGCCCACTTGGCTGCCCAATTTTCACACTCTAGGTTGAAGCGTTCGTTTCCAGTAAGAGTTTGAATTTTTAGGTTTCATTCTGTTTTCTCCTATATAGATAGATGTGTTGGGAACTCTAAATGAAACACGGTTTGTGCTAGCTCTTTGAAAATTGAGAAAATAAAGTAGTTCTAAGTTCTGTCTCTATGGTTTGTTTCCTCTTGAAGCAGCCTTAAGCAGAGACTGCCTAAAGACATTTTCATTGGGAAGTTGTGCCAAGCGTCCAAAAGTACTGGTTTTCTGAAATCTCGGCAAACATTTTCTCACCCAATCTTGATGATACTCTGTGGTAGTGATCAGTTCACTAAGTCCACTTGGCTGCCCAATTTTCACTCTTCTAGGTTGAAGCGTTCGTTTCCAGTAAGAGTTTGAATTTTTAGGTATCACTCTGTTTTCTCCTATATAGATAGATGTGTTGGGAACTCTAAATGAAACACGGTTTGTGCTAGATTTTTGAAAATTGACAAAATAAAGTAGTTTTAGGTTCTTTGTCTATGGTTTGTTTCCTCTTGAAGCAGCCCTAACTAGAGAATGACTAAATGCACTTTCATTGGAAATGTGTGCCAAGCGTCCAAAAGGACTGGTTTTCTGAAATCTCGGCAAACATTTTTTCACCCAATCTTGATGATTCTCTGTGGTAATGACCAGTTCACTAAGTCCACTTGGCTGCCCAATTTTGACTCTTCTAGGTTGAAGCGTTCGTTTCCAGGAAGAGTTTGAATTTTTAGGTTTTACTCTGTTTTCTCCTATATAGATAGATGTGTTGGGAACTCTAAATGAAACACGGTTTGTGCTAGCTCTTTGAAAATTGACAAAATAAAGTAGTTCTAAGTTCTGTCTCTAAGGTTTGTTTCTTCTTGAAGCAGCCCTAAGCAGAGACTGCCTAAAGACATTTTCATTGGAAAGGTGTGCCAAGCGTCCAAAAGTACTGGTTTTCTGAAATCTCGGCAAACCTTTTTTCACCCAATCTTGATGAGACATTGTGGTAATGATCAGTTCACTAAGCCCACTTGGCTGCCCAATTTTCACACTCTACGTTGAAGCGTTCGTTTCCAGTAATAGTTTGAATTTTTAGGTTTCACTGTGTTTTCTCCTATATAGATAGATGTGTTGGGAACTCTAAATGAAACACGGTTTGTGCTAGCTCTTTGAAAATTGACAAAATAAAGTAGTTCTAAGTTCTGTCTCTATGGTTTTTTATTCTTGAAGCAGCCCTACCTAGAGACTGCCTAAATACACTTTCATTGGAAAGGTGTGCCAAGCGTCCAAAAGTACTGGTTTTCTGAAATCTCGGCAAATATTTTTTCACCCAATCTTGATGATTCTCTGTGGTAGTGATCAGGTCACTAAGTCCTCTTGGCTGCCCAATTTTCACTCTTCTAGGTTGAAGCGTTCGTTTCCAGTAAGAGTTTGAATTTTTAGGTTTCACTCTGTTTTCTCCTATATAGATAGATGTGTTGGGAACTCTAAATGAAACACGGTTTGTGCTAGCTCTTTGATAATTGACAAAATAAAGTTGTTTTAGGTTCTGTCTTTATGGTTTGTTTGCTCTTTAAGCAGCCCTAACTGGAGACTGCCTAAATACACTTTCATTGAAAAGGTGTGCCAAGCGTCCAAAAGTACTGGTTTTCTGAAATCTCGGCAAACATTTTTTCACCGAATCTTGATGATTCTCTGTGGTAATGATCAGTTCACTAAGTCCACTTGGCTGCCCAATTTTCACTCTTCTAGGTTGAAGCGTTCGTTTCCAGTAAGAGTTTGAAATTTTAGGTTTCACTCTGTTTTCTCCTATATAGATAGATGTGTTGGGAACTCTAAATGAAACACGGTTTGTGCTAGCTCTTTGATAATTGACAAAATAATGTAGTTTTAGGTTCTGTCTCTATGGTTTGTTTCCTCTTGAAGCAGCCCTAAGCAGAGACTGCATAAAGACATTTTCATTGGAAATGTGTGCCAAGCGTCCAAAAGTACTGGTTTTCTGAAATCTCGGCAAACATTTTTTCACCCAATCTTGATGATTCTCTGTGGTAGTGATCAGTTCATTAAGTCCACTTGGCTGCCCAATTTTCACTCTTCTAGGTTGAAGCGTTCGTTTCCAGTAAGAGTTTGAATTTTTAGGTTTCACTCTGTTTTCTCCTATATAGATAGATGTGTTGGGAACTCTAAATGAAACACGGTTTGTGCTAGCTCGTTGAAAATTGACAAAATAAAGTATTTCTAAGTTCTGTCTCTATGGTTTGTTTCCTCTTGAAGCAGCCTTAAGCAGAGACTGCCTAAAGACATTTTCATTGGGAAGTTGTGCCAAGCGTCCAAAAGTACTGGTTTTCTGAAATCTCGGCAAACATTTTCTCACCCAATCTCGATGATACTCTGTGGTAGTGATCAGTTCACTAAGTCCACTTGGCTGCCCAATTTTCACTCTTCTAGGTTGAAGCGTTCGTTTCCAGTAAGAGTTTGAATTTTTAGGTATCACTCTGTTTTCTCCTATATAGATAGATGTGTTGGGAACTCTAAATGAAACACGGTTTGTGCTAGATTTTTGAAAATTGACAAAATAAAGTAGTTTTAGGTTCTTTGTCTATGGTTTGTTTCCTCTTGAAGCAACCCTAACTAGAGAATGACTAAATGCACTTTCATTGGAAATGTGTGCAAAGCGTCCAAAAGGACTGGTTTTCTGAAATCTCGGCAAACATTTTTTCACCCAATCTTGATGATTCTCTGTGGTAATGACCAGTTCACTAAGTCCACTTGGCTGCCCAATTTTGACTCTTCTAGGTTGAAGCGTTCGTTTCCAGGAAGAGTTTGAATTTTTAGGTTTTACTCTGTTTTCTCCTATATAGATAGATGTGTTGGGAACTCTAAATGAAACACGGTTTGTGCTAGCTCTTTGAAAATTGACAAAATAAAGTAGTTCTAAGTTCTGTCTCTAAGGTTTGTTTCTTCTTGAAGCAGCCCTAAGCAGAGACTGCCTAAAGACATTTTCATTGGAAAGGTGTGCCAAGCGTCCAAAAGTACTGGTTTTCTGAAATCTCGGCAAACCTTTTTTCACCCAATCTTGATGAGACATTGTGGTAATGATCAGTTCACTAAGCCCACTTGGCTGCCCAATTTTCACACTCTACGTTGAAGCGTTCGTTTCCAGTAAGAGTTTGAATTTTTAGGTTTCACTGTGTTTTCTCCTATATAGATAGATGTGTTGGGAACTCTAAATGAAACACGGTTTGTGCTAGCTCTTTGAAAATTGACAAAATAAAGTAGTTCTAAGTTCTGTCTCTATGGTTTTTTACTCTTGAAGCAGCCCTACCTAGAGACTGCCTAAATACACTTTCATTGGAAAGGTGTGCCAAGCGTCCAAAAGTACTGGTTTTCTGAAATCTCGGCAAACATTTTTTCACCCAATCTTGATGATTCTCTGTGGTAGTGATCAGGTCACTAAGTCCTCTTGGCTGCCCAATTTTCACTCTTCTAGGTTGAAGCGTTCGTTTCCAGTAAGAGTTTGAATTTTTAGGTTTCACTCTGTTTTCTCCTATATAGATAGATGTGTTGGGAACTCTAAATGAAACACGGTTTGTGCTAGCTCTTTGATAATTGACAAAATAAAGTTGTTTTAGGTTCTGTCTTTATGGTTTGTTTGCTCTTGAAGCAGCCCTAACTGGAGACTGCCTAAATACACTTTCATTGGAAAGGTGTGCCAAGCGTTCAAAAGTACTGGTTTTCTGAAATCTCGGCAAACATTTTTTCACCCAATCTTGATGATTCTCTGTGGTAGTGATCAGTTCACTAAGCCCACTTGGCTGCCCAATTTTCACACTCTACGTTGAAGCGTTCGTTTCCAGTAAGAGTTTGAATTTTTAGGTTTCACTCTGTTTTCTCCTATATAGATAGATGTGTTGGGAACTCTAAATGAAACACGGTTTGTGCTAGCTCTTTGATTTGAAAAAATAAAGTAGTTCTAAGTTCTGTCTCTAAGGTTTGTTTCCTCTTGAAGCAGCCCTAAGCAGAGACTGCCTAAAGACATTTTCATTGGAAAGGTGTGCCAAGCGTCCAGAAGTACTGGTTTTCTGAAATCTCGGCAAACGTTTTTTCACCCAATCTTGATGAGACATTGTGGTAATGATCAGTTCACTAAGCCCACTTGGCTGCCCAATTTTCACACTCTAGGTTGAAGCGTTCGTTTCCAGTAAGAGTTTGAATTTTTAGGTTTCACTCTGTTTTCTCCTATATAGATAGATGTGTTGGGAACTCTAAATGAAACACGGTTTGTGCTAGCTCTTTGAAAATTGACAAAATAAAGTAGTTCTAAGTTCTGTCTCTATGGTTTGTTTCCTCTTGAAGCAGCCCTCACTAGAGACTGCCTAAATACACTTTCATTGAAAAGGTGTGCCAAGCGTCCAAAAGTACTGGTTTTCTGAAATCTCGGCAAACATTTTTTCACCGAATCTTGATGATTCTCTGTGGTAATGATCAGTTCACCAAGTCCACTTGGCTGCCCAATTTTCACTCTTCTAGGTTGAAGCGTTCGTTTCCAGTAAGAGTTTGAATTTTTAGGTTTCACTCTGTTTTCTCCTATATAGATAGATGTGTTTGGAACTCTAAATGAAACACGGTTTGTGCTAGCTCTTTGAAATTTGACAAAATAAAGTAGTTTTAGGTTCTGTCTCTATGGTTTGTTTCCTGTTGAAGCAGCCCTACCTAGAGACTGCCTAAATACACTTTCATTGGAAAGGTGTGCCAAGCGTCCAAACGTACTGGTTTTCTTAAATCTCGGCAAACATTTTTTCACCCAATCTTGATGATTCTCTGTGGTAGTGATCAGTTCATTAAGTCCACTTGGCTGCCCAATTTTCACTCTTCTAGGTTGAAGCGTTCGTTTCCAGTAAGAGTTTGAAATTTTAGGTTTCACTCTGTTTTCTCCTATATAGATAGATGTGTTGGGAACTCTAAATGAAACACGGTTTGTGCTAGCTCTTTGATAATTGACAAAATAAAGTAGTTTTAGGTTCTGTCTCTATGGTTTGTTTCCTCTTGAAGCAGCCGTAAGCAGAGACTGCCTAAAGACATTTTCATTGGAAATGTGTGCCAAGCGTCCAAAAGTACTGGTTTTCTGAAATCTCGGCAAACATTTTTTCACCCAATCTTGATGATTCTCTGTGGTAGTCATCAGTTCACTAAGCCCACTTGGCTGCCCAATTTTCACTCTTCTAGGTTGAAGCGTTTGTTTCCAGTAACAGTTTGAATTTTTAGGTTTCACTCTGTTTTCTCCTTTATAGATAGATGTGTTGGGAACTCTAAATGAAACACGGTTTGTGCTAGCTCTTTGATAATTGACAAAATAAAGTAGTTTTAGGTTCTGTCTTTATGGTTTGTTTCCTCTTGAAGCAGCCCTAAGCAGAGACTGCCGAAAGACATTTTCATTGGAAAGGTGTGCCAAGCGTCCAAAAGGACTGGTTATCTGAAATCTCGGCAAACCTTTTTTCACCCAATCTTGATGAGACATTGTGGTAATGATCAGTTCACTAAGCCGACCTGGCTGCCCAATTTTCACTCTTCTAGGTTGAAGCGTTCGTTTCCAGTAAGAGTCTGAATTTTTAGGTTTCACTCTGTTTTCTCCTATATAGATAGATATGGTGGGAACTCTAAGTGAAACACGGTTTGTGCTAGATCTTTGAAAATTGACAAAATAAAGTAGTTTTAGGTTCTGTGTCTATGGTTTGTTTCCTCTTGAAGCAGCCCTAACTAGAGAATGCGTAAATACACGTTCATTGGAAAGGTGTGCCAAGCGTCCAAACGTACTGGTTTTCTGAAATCTCGGCAAACATTTTTTCACCCAATCTTGATGATTCTCTGTGGTAGTGATCAGTTCACTAAGTCCAATTGGCTGCCCAATTTTCACTCTTCTAGGTTGAAGCGTTCGTTTTCAGTAAGAGTTTGAATTTTTAGGTATCACTCTGTTTTATCCTATATAGATAGATGTGTTGGGAACTCTAAATGAAACACGGTTTGTGCTCGGTCTTTGAAAATTGAGAAAATAAAGTAGTTCTAAGTTCTGTCTCTAAGGTTTGTTTCCTCTTGAAGCAGCCCTAAGCAGAGACTGCCTAAAGACATTTTCATTGCAAAGGTGTGCCAAGCGTCCAAAAGGACTGGTTTTCTGAAATCTCGGCAAACCTTTTTTCACCCAATCTTGATGAGACATTGTGGTAATGATCAGTTCACTAAGCCCACCTGGCTGCCCAATTTTCACTCTTCTAGGTTGAAGCATTCGTTTCCAGTAAGAGTCTGAATTTTTAGGTTTCACTCTGTTTTCTCCTATATAGATAGATGTGTTGGGAACTCTAAATGAAACACGGTAGGTGCTAGCTTTTTGAAAAGTGAAAAAAAAAGTAGTTCTAAGTTCTGTGTCTATGGTTTGTTTCCTCTTGAAGCAGCCCTAGGCAGAGACTGCCTAAAGACATTTTCATTGGAAAGGTATGCCAAGCGTCCAAGAGTACTGGTTTTCTTAAATTTCGGCAAACATTTTTCACCCAATCTGGATGATTTCTCTGTGGTAGTGATCAGTTCACTAAGCCCACTTGGCTGCCCCATTTTTACTCTTCTAGGTTGAAGCGTTCGTTTCCAGTAAGAGTTTGAAATTTAGGATTCACTCTGTTTTCTCCTATGTAGATAGATGTGTTGGGAACTCTAAATGAAACACGGTTTGTGCTAGCTCTTTGATAATTGACTAAATAAAGTAGTTTTAGGTTCTGTCTCTATGGTTTGTTTCCTCTTGAAGCAGCCCTAACTGGAGACTGCCTAAATACACTTTCATTTGAAAGGTGTGCCAAGCGTCCAAAAGTACTGGTTTTCTGAAATCTCGGCAAACATTTTTTCACCCAATCTTGATGATTCTCTGTGGTAGTGATCAGTTCACTAAGCCCACTTGGCTGCCCCATTTTCACTCTTCTAGGTTGAAGCGTTCGTTTCCAGAAAGAGTTTGAATTTTTAGGTTTCACTCTGTTTTCTCCTATATAGATAGATGTGTTGGGACCTCTAAATGAACACGGTTTGTGCTAGCTCTTTGATAATTGACAAAATAAAGCAGTTTTAGGTTCTGTCTCTATGGTTTGTTTCCTCTTGAAGCAGCCCTAACTGGAGACTGCCTAAATACATTTTCATTTGAAAGGTGTGCCAAGCGTCCAAAAGTACTGGTTTTCTGAAATCTCGGCAAACATTTTTTCACCCAATCTTGATGATTCTCTGTGGTAGTGATCAGTTCACTAAGCCCACTTGGCTGCCCAATTTTCACTCTTCTAGGTTGAAGCGTTCGTTTCCAGAAGAGTTTGAATTTTTAGGTTTCACTCTGTTTTCTCCTATATAGATACATGTGTTGGGAACTCTAAATGAAACATGGTTTGTGCTAGCTCTTTGGAAATTGACAAAATAAAGTAGTTCTAAGTTCTGTCTCTATGGTTTGTTTCCTCTTGAAGCAGCCCTACCTAGAGACTGCCTAAATACACTTTCATTGGAAAGGTGTGCCAAGCGTCCAAACGTACTGGTTTTCTTAAATCTCGGCAAACATTTTTTCACCCAATCTTGATGATTCTCTGTGGTAGTGATCAGTTCACTACGTCCACTTGGCTGCCCAATTTTCACTCTTCTAGGTTGAAGCGTTCGTTTCCAGTAAGAGTTTGAAATTTAGGTTTCACTCTGTTTTCTCCTATGTAGATAGATGTGTTGGGAACTCTAAATGAAACACGGTTTGTGCTAGCTCTTTGATAATTGACTAAATAAAGTAGTTTTAGGTTCTGTCTCTATGGTTTGTTTCCTCTTGAAGCAGCCCTAACTGGAGACTGCCTAAATACACTTTCATTGGAAATGTGTGCCAAGCGTCCAAAAGTACTGGTTTTCTGAAATCTCGGCAAACATTTTTTCACCCAATCTTGATGATTCTCTGTGGTAGTGATCAGTTCACTAAGCCCACTTGGCTGCCCCATTTTCACTCTTCTAGGTTGAAGCGTTCGTTTCCAGAAAGAGTTTGAATTTTTAGGTTTCACTCTGTTTTCTCCTATATAGATAGATGTGTTGGGACCTCTAAATGAAACACGGTTTGTGCTAGCTCTTTGATAATTGACAAAATAAAGCAGTTTTAGGTTCTGTCTCTATGGTTTGTTTCCTCTTGAAGCAGCCCTAACTGGAGACTGCCTAAATACATTTTCATTTGAAAGGTGTGCCAAGCGTCCAAAAGTACTGGTTTTCTGAAATCTCGGCAAACATTTTTTCACCCAATCTTGATGATTCTCTGTGGTAGTGATCAGTTCACTAAGCCCACTTGGCTGCCCAATTTTCACTCTTCTAGGTTGAAGCGTTCGTTTCCAGAAGAGTTTGAATTTTTAGGTTTCACTCTGTTTTCTCCTATATAGATAGATGTGTTGGGAACTCTAAATGAAACATGGTTTGTGCTAGCTCTTTGGAAATTGACAAAATAAAGTAGTTCTAAGTTCTGTCTCTATGCTTTGTTTCCTCTTGAAGCAGCCCTACCTAGAGACTGCCTAAATACACTTTCATTGGAAAGGTGTGCCAAGCGTCCAAAAGTACTGGTTTTCTGAAATATCGGCAAACATTTTTTCACCCAATCTTGATGATTCTCTGTGGTAATGATCAGTTCCCTAAGTCCACTTGGATGCCCAATTTTCACTCTTCTAGGTTGAAGCGTTCGTTTCCAGTAAGAGTTTGAATTTTTAGGTTTCACTCTGTTTTCTCCTATATAGATAGATGTGTTTGGAACTCTAAATGAAACACGGTTTGTGCTAGCTCTTTGAAATTTGACAAAATAAAGTAGTTTTAGGTTCTGTCTCTATGGTTTGTTTCCTCTTGAAGCAGCCCTACCTAGAGACTGCCTAAATACACTTTCATTGGAAAGGTGTGCCAAGCGTCCAAACGTACTGGTTTTCTTAAATCTCGGCAAACATTTTTTCACCCAATCTTGATGATTCTCTGTGGTAGTGATCAGTTCATTAAGTCCACTTGGCTGCCCAATTTTCACTCTTCTAGGTTGAAGCGTTCGTTTCCAGTAAGAGTTTGAAATTTTAGGTTTCACTCTGTTTTCTCCTATATAGATAGATGTGTTGGGAACTCTAAATGAAACACGGTTTGTGCTAGCTCTTTGATAATTGACAAAATAAAGTAGTTTTAGGTTCTGTCTCTATGGTTTGTTTCCTCTTGAAGCAGCCGTAAGCAGAGACTGCCTAAAGACATTTTCATTGGAAATGTGTGCCAAGCGTCCAAAAGTACTGGTTTTCTGAAATCTCGGCAAACATTTTTTCACCCAATCTTGATGATTCTCTGTGGTAGTCATCAGTTCACTAAGCCCACTTGGCTGCCCAATTTTCACTCTTCTAGGTTGAAGCGTTTGTTTCCAGTAACAGTTTGAATTTTTAGGTTTCACTCTGTTTTCTCCTTTATAGATAGATGTGTTGGGAACTCTAAATGAAACACGGTTTGTGCTAGCTCTTTGATAATTGACAAAATAAAGTAGTTTTAGGTTCTGTCTTTATGGTTTGTTTCCTCTTGAAGCAGCCCTAAGCAGAGACTGCCGAAAGACATTTTCATTGGAAAGGTGTGCCAAGCGTCCAAAAGGACTGGTTATCTGAAATCTCGGCAAACCTTTTTTCACCCAATCTTGATGAGACATTGTGGTAATGATCAGTTCACTAAGCCGACCTGGCTGCCCAATTTTCACTCTTCTAGGTTGAAGCGTTCGTTTCCAGTAAGAGTCTGAATTTTTAGGTTTCACTCTGTTTTCTCCTATATAGATAGATATGGTGGGAACTCTAAGTGAAACACGGTTTGTGCTAGATCTTTGAAAATTGACAAAATAAAGTAGTTTTAGGTTCTGTGTCTATGGTTTGTTTCCTCTTGAAGCAGCCCTAACTAGAGAATGCGTAAATACACGTTCATTGGAAAGGTGTGCCAAGCGTCCAAACGTACTGGTTTTCTGAAATCTCGGCAAACATTTTTTCACCCAATCTTGATGATTCTCTGTGGTAGTGATCAGTTCACTAAGTCCAATTGGCTGCCCAATTTTCACTCTTCTAGGTTGAAGCGTTCGTTTTCAGTAAGAGTTTGAATTTTTAGGTATCACTCTGTTTTATCCTATATAGATAGATGTGTTGGGAACTCTAAATGAAACACGGTTTGTGCTCGGTCTTTGAAAATTGAGAAAATAAAGTAGTTCTAAGTTCTGTCTCTAAGGTTTGTTTCCTCTTGAAGCAGCCCTAAGCAGAGACTGCCTAAAGACATTTTCATTGCAAAGGTGTGCCAAGCGTCCAAAAGGGACTGGTTTTCTGAAATCTCGGCAAACCTTTTTTCACCCAATCTTGATGAGACATTGTGGTAATGATCAGTTCACTAAGCCCACCTGGCTGCCCAATTTTCACTCTTCTAGGTTGAAGCATTCGTTTCCAGTAAGAGTCTGAATTTTTAGGTTTCACTCTGTTTTCTCCTATATAGATAGATGTGTTGGGAACTCTAAATGAAACACAGTAGGTGCTAGCTTTTTGAAAAGTGAAAAAAAAAGTAGTTCTAAGTTCTGTGTCTATGGTTTGTTTCCTCTTGAAGCAGCCCTAGGCAGAGACTGCCTAAAGACATTTTCATTGGAAAGGTATGCCAAGCGTCCAAGAGTACTGGTTTTCTTAAATTTCGGCAAACATTTTTTCACCCAATCTGGATGATTCTCTGTGGTAGTGATCAGTTCACTAAGCCCACTTGGCTGCCACATTTTTACTCTTCTAGGTTGAAGCGTTCGTTTCCAGTAAGAGTTTGAAATTTAGGATTCACTCTGTTTTCTCCTATGTAGATAGATGTGTTGGGAACTCTAAATGAAACACGGTTTGTGCTAGCTCTTTGATAATTGACTAAATAAAGTAGTTTTAGGTTCTGTCTCTATGGTTTGTTTCCTCTTGAAGCAGCCCTAACTGGAGACTGCCTAAATACACTTTCATTTGAAAGGTGTGCCAAGCGTCCAAAAGTACTGGTTTTCTGAAATCTCGGCAAACATTTTTTCACCCAATCTTGATGATTCTCTGTGGTAGTGATCAGTTCACTAAGCCCACTTGGCTGCCCCATTTTCACTCTTCTAGGTTGAAGCGTTCGTTTCCAGAAAGAGTTTGAATTTTTAGGTTTCACTCTGTTTTCTCCTATATAGATAGATGTGTTGGGACCTCTAAATGAAACACGGTTTGTGCTAGCTCTTTGATAATTGACAAAATAAAGCAGTTTTAGGTTCTGTCTCTATGGTTTGTTTCCTCTTGAAGCAGCCCTAACTGGAGACTGCCTAAATACATTTTCATTTGAAAGGTGTGCCAAGCGTCCAAAAGTACTGGTTTTCTGAAATCTCGGCAAACATTTTTTCACCCAATCTTGATGATTCTCTGTGGTAGTGATCAGTTCACTAAGCCCACTTGGCTGCCCAATTTTCACTCTTCTAGGTTGAAGCGTTCGTTTCCAGAAGAGTTTGAATTTTTAGGTTTCACTCTGTTTTCTCCTATATAGATACATGTGTTGGGAACTCTAAATGAAACATGGTTTGTGCTAGCTCTTTGGAAATTGACAAAATAAAGTAGTTCTAAGTTCTGTCTCTATGCTTTGTTTCCTCTTGAAGCAGCCCTACCTAGAGACTGCCTAAATACACTTTCATTGGAAAGGTGTGCCAAGCGTCCAAAAGTACTGGTTTTCTGAAATATCGGCAAACATTTTTTCACCCAATCTTGATGATTCTCTGTGGTAATGATCAGTTCCCTAAGTCCACTTGGATGCCCAATTTTCACTCTTCTAGGTTGAAGCGTTCGTTTCCAGTAAGAGTTTGAATTTTTAGGTTTCACTCTGTTTTCTCCTATATAGATAGATGTGTTTGGAACTCTAAATGAAACACGGTTTGTGCTAGCTCTTTGAAATTTGACAAAATAAAGTAGTTTTAGATTCTGTTTCTATGGTTTGTTTCCTCTTGAAGCAGCCCTACCTAGAGACTGCCTAAATACACTTTCATTGGAAAGGTGTGCCAAGTGTCCAAACGTACTGGTTTTCTTAAATCTCGGCAAACATTTTTTCACCCAATCTTGATGATTCTCTGTGGTAGTGATCAGTTCACTAAGTCCACTTGGCTGCCCAATTTTCACTCTTCTAGGTTGAAGCGTTCGTTTCCAGTAAGAGTTTGAAATTTAGGTTTCACTCTGTTTTCTCCTATGTAGATAGATGTGTTGGGAACTCTAAATGAAACACGGTTTGTGCTAGCTCTTTGATAATTGACTAAATAAAGTAGTTTTAGGTTCTGTCTCTATGGTTTGTTTCCTCTTGAAGCAGCCCTAACTGGAGACTGCCTAAATAAACTTTCATTTGAAAGGTGTGCCAAGCGTCCAAAAGTACTGGTTTTCTGAAATCTCAGCAAACATTTTTTCACCCAATCTTGATGATTCTCTGTGGTAGTGATCACTTCACTAAGCCCACTTGGCTGCCCAATTTTCACTCTTCTAGGTTGAAGCGTTCGTTTCCAGAAAGAGTTTGAATTTTTAGGTTTCACTCTGTTTTCTCCTATATAGATACATGTGTTGGGAACTCTAAATGAAACACGGTTTGTGCTAGCTCTTTGGAAATTGACAAAATAAAGTAGTTCTAAGTTCTGTCTCTATGCTTTGTTTCCTCTTGAAGCAGCCCTACCTAGAGACTGCCTAAATACACTTTCATTGAAAAGGTGTGCCAAGCGTCCAAAAGTACTGATTTTCTAAAATCTCGGCAAACATTTTTTCACCCAATCTTGATGATTCTCTGTGGTAATGATCAGTTCACTAAGTCCACTTGGATGCCCAATTTTCACTCTTCTAGGTTGAAGCGTTCGTTTCCAGTAAGAGTTTGAATTTTTAGGTTTCACTCTGTTTTCTCCTATATAGATAGATGTGTTTGGAACTCTAAATGAAACACGGTTTGTGCTAGCTCTTTGAAATTTGACAAAATAAAGTAGTTTTAGGTTCTGTCTCTATGGTTTGTTTCCTCTTGAAGCAGCCCTACCTAGAGACTGCCTAAATACACTTTCATTGGAAAGGTGTGCCAAGCGTCCAAACGTACTGGTTTTCTTAAATCTCGGCAAACACTTTTTCACCCAATCTTGATTATTCTCTGTGGTAGTGATCAGTTCACTAAGTCCACTTGGCTGCAAAATTTTCACTCTTCTAGGTTGAAGCGTTCGTTTCCAGTAAGAGTTTGAATTTTTAGGTTTCACTCTGTTTTCTCCTATATAGATAGATGTGTTTGGAACTCTAATTGAAACACGGTTTGTGCTAGATCTTTGAAAATTGACAAAATAAAGTAGTTTCAGGTTCTGTCTCTATGGTTTGTTTCCTCTTGAAGCAGCCCTAACTAAAGACTGCCTAAAAACACTTTCAATGGAAAGGTGTGCCAAGCGTCCAAAAGTACTGGTTTTCTGAATCTCGGCAAACATTTTTTCACCCAATCTTGATGAGACATTGTGGTAATGATCAGTTCACTAAGCCCACTTGGCTGCCCAATTTTCACTCTTCTAGGTTGAAGCGTTCGTTTCCAGAAAGAGTTTGAATTTTTAGGTTTCATTCTGTTTTCTCCTATATAGATAGATGTGTTTTTTAACTCTAAATGAAACACGGTTTGTGCTAGCTCTTTGAAAATTGACAAAATAAAGGAGTTCTAAATTCTGTCTCTATGGTTTGTTTCCTCTTGAAGCAGCCCTACCTAGAGACTGCCTAAATACACTTTCATTGCAAAGGTGTGCCAAGCGTCCAAAAGTACTGGTTTTCTGAAATCTCGGCAAACCTTTTTTCACCCAATCTTGATGAGACATTGTGGTAATGATCAGTTCACTAAGCCCACTTGGCTGCCCAATTTTCACTCTTTTAGGTTGAAGCGTTCGTTTCCAGTAAAAGTTTGAATTTTTAGGTTTCACTCTGTTTTCTCCTATATAGATAGATGTGTTGGCAACTCTAAATGAAACACGGTTTGTGCTAGCTCTTTGATAATTGACAAAAAAAAGTAGTTTTAGGTTCTGTCTCTATGGTTTGTTTCCTCTTGAAGCAGCCCTAACTGGAGACTTCCTAAATACACTTTCATTTGAAAGGTGTGCCAAGCGTCCAAAAGTACTGGTTTTCTGAAATCTCGGCAAACATTTTTTCACCCAATCTTGATGATTGTCTGTGGTAGTGATGAGTTCACTAAGCCCACTTGACCACCCAATTTTCACTCTTGTAGTTTGAAGCGTTCGTTTCCAGAAAGAGTTTGAATTTTTAGGTTTCACTCTGTTTTCTCCTATATAGATAGATGTGTTGGGAACTCTAAATGAAACACGGTTTGTGCTAGCTCTTTGAAAATTGACAAAATAAAGTAGTTCTAAGTTCTGGCTCTATGGTTTGTTTCCTCTTGAAGCAGCACTACCTAGAGACTGCCTAAATATACTTTCATTGGAAACTTGTGCCAAGCGTCCAAAAGTACTGGTTTTCTGAAATCTCGGCAAACATTTTTTCACCCAATCTTGATGATTCTCTGTGGTAATGATCAGTTCACTAAGTCCAATTGGCTGCCCAATTTTCACTCTTCTAGGTTGAAGCAATCGTTTCCAGTAAGAGTTTGAATTTTTAGGTTTCACTCTGTTTTCTCCTATATAGATAGATGTGTTTGGAATTCTAAATGAAACACGGTTTGTGCTAGCTCTTTGAAATTTGACAAAATAAAGTAGTTTTAGGTTCTGTCTCTATGGTTTGTTTCCTCTTGAAGCAGCCCTACCTAGAGACTGCCTAAATACACTTTCATTGGAAAGGTGTGCCAAGCGTCCAAACATACTGGTTTTCTTAAATCTCGGCAAACACTTTTTCACCCAATCTTGATGATTCTCTGTGGTAGTGATCAGTTCACTAAGCCCACTTGGCTGCCCAATTTTCACTCTTCTAGGTTGAAGCGTTCGTTTCCAGAAAGAGTTTGAATTTTTAGGTTTCACTCTGTTTTCTCCTATATAGGTACATGTGTTGGGAACTCTAAATGAAACACGGTTTGTGCTAGCTCTTTGGAAATTGACAAAATAAAGTAGTTCTAAGTTCTGTCTCTATGCTTTGTTTCCTCTTGAAGCAGCCCTACCTAGAGACTGCCTAAATACACTTTCATTGGAAAGGTGTGCCAAGCGTCCAAAAGTACTGATTTTCTGAAATCTCGGCAAACATTTTTTCACCCAATCATGATGATTCTCTGTGGTAGTGATCAGTTCACTAAGTCCACTTGGCTGCCCAATTTTCACTCTTCTAGGTTGAAGCGTTCGTTTCCAGTAAGAGTTTGAATTTTTAGGTTTCACTCTGTTTTCTCCTATATAGATAGATGTGTTTGGAACTCTAAATGAAACACGGTTTGTGCTAGCTCTTTGAAATTTGACAAAATAAAGTAGTTTTAGGTTCTGTCTCTATGGTTTGTTTCCTCTTGAAGCAGCCCTACCTAGAGACTGCCTAAATACACTTTCATTGGAAAGGTGTGCCAAGCGTCCAAACGTACTGGTTTTCTTAAATCTCGGCAAACACTTTTTCATCCAATCTTGATGATTCTCTGTGGTAGTGATCAGTTCACTAAGTCCACTTGGCTGCAAAATTTTCACTCTTCTAGGTTGAAGCGTTCGTTTCCAGTAAGAGTTTGAATTTTTAGGTTTCACTCTGTTTTCTCCTATATAGATAGATGTGTTTGGAACTCTAAATGAAACACGGTTTGTGCTAGATCTTTGAAAATTGACAAAATAAAGTAGTTTCAGGTTCTGTCTCTATGGTTTGTTTTCTCTTGAAGCAGCCCTAACTAAAGACTGCCTAAAAACACTTTCATTGGAAAGGTGTGCCAAGCGTCCAAAAGTACTGGTTTTCTGATATCTCGGCAAACATTTTTTCACCCAATCTTGATGATTCTCTGTGGTAATGATCAGTTCAATAAGCCCACTTGGCTGCCCCATTTTCACTCTTCTAGGTTGAAGCGTTCGTTTCCAGAAAGAGTTTGAATTTTTAGGTTTCACTCTGTTTTCTCCTATATAGATAGATGTGTTGGGACCTCTAAATAAAACACGGTTTGTGCTAGCTCTTTGATAATTGACAAAATGAAGTAGTTTTAGATTCTGTCTGTATGGTTTGTTTCCTCTTGAAGCAGCCCTAACTTTAGACTGCCTAAATACACTTTCATTTGAAAGGTGTGCCAAGCGTCCAAAAGGACTTGTTTTCTGAAATCTCGGCAAACATTTTTTCACCCAATCTTGATGATTCTCTGTGGTAGTGATCAGTTCACTAAGCCCACTTGGCTGCCCAATTTTCACTCTTCTAGGTTGAAGCGTTCGTTTCCAGAAAGAGTTTGAATTTTTAGGTTTCACTCTGTTTTCTCCTATATAGATAGATGTGTTGGCAACTCTAAATGAAACACGGTTTATGCTAGCTCTTTGAAAATTGACAAAATAAAGTAGTTCTAAATTCTGTCTCTATGGTTTGTTTCCTCTTGAAGCAGCCCTACCTAGAGACTGCCTAAATACACTTTCATTGCAAAGGTGTGCCAAGCGTCCAAAAGTACTGGTTTTCTGAAATCTCGGCAAACCTTATTTCACCCAATCTTGATGAGACATTGTGGTAATGATCAGTTCACTAAGCCCACTTGTCTGCCCAATTTTCACTCTTCTAGGTTGAAGCGTTCGTTTCCAGTAAAATTTTGAATTTTTAGGTTTCACTCTGTTTTCTCCTATATAGATAGATGTGTTGGCAACTCTAAATGAAACACGGTTTGTGCTAGCTCTTTGATAATTGACAAAATAAAGTAGTTTTAGGTTCTGTCTCTATGGTTTGTTTCCTCTTGAAACAGCCCTAACTGGAGACTTCCTAAATACACTTTCATTTGAAAGGTGTGCCAAGCGTCCAAAAGTACTGGTTTTCTGAAATCTCGGCAAACATTTTTTCACCCAATCTTGATGATTCTCTGTGGTAATGATCAGTTCACTAAGTCCACTTGGCTGCCCAATTTTCACTCTTCTAGGTTGAAGCAATCGATTCCAGTAAGAGTTTGAATTTTTAGGTTTCACTCTGTTTTCTCCTATATAGATAGATGTGTTTGGAATTCTAAATGAAACACGGTTTGTGCTAGCTCTTTGAAATATGACAAAAAAAAGTAGTTTTAGGTTCTGTCTCTATGGTTTTTTTCCTCTTGAAACAGCCCTACCTAGAGACTGCCTAAATACACTTTCATTGGAAAGGTGTGCCAAGCGTCCAAACGTACTGGTTTTCTTAAATCTCGGCAAACACTTTTTAACCCAATCTTGATGATTCTCTGTGGTAGTGATCAGTTCACTAAGTCCACTTGGCTGCCCAATTTTCACTCTTCTAGGTTGAAGCGTTCGTTTCCAGTAAGAGTTTGAATTTTTAGGTTTCACTCTGTTTTCTCCTATATAGATAGATGTGTTGGGAACTCTAAATGAAACACGGTTTGTGCTAGCTCTTTGAAATTTGACAAAATAAAGTAGTTTTAAGTTCTGTCTCTATGGTTTGTTTCCTCTTGAAACAGCCCTACCTAGAGACTGCCTAAATACACTTTCATTGGAAAGGTGAGCCAAGCGTCCAAACGTAGCGGTTTTCTTAAATCTCGGCAAACATTTTTTCACCCAATATTGATGATTTTCTGTGGTAGTGATCAGTTCACTAAGTCCACTTGGCTGCCCAATTTTCACTCTTCTAGGTTGAAGCGTTCGTTTCCAGTAAGAGTTTGAATTTTTAGGTTTCACTCTGTTTTCTCCTATATAGATAGATGTGTTTGGAACTCTAAATGAAACACGGTTTGTGCTAGCTCTTTGAAATTTTACAAAATAAAGTAGTTTTAGGTTCTGTCTCTATGGTTTGTTTCCTGTTGAAGCAGCCCTAACTAGAGACTGCCTAAATACACTTTCATTGGAAAGGTGTGCCAAGCGTCCAAACGTACTGGTTTTCTTAAATCTCGGCAAACAGTTTTTCACCCAATCTTGATGATTCTCTGTGGTAGTGATCAGTTCACTAAGTCCACTTGGCTGCAAAATTTTCACTCTTCTAGGTTGAAGCGTTCGTTTCCAGTAAGAGTTTGAATTTTTAGGTTTCACTCTGTTTTCTCCTATATAGATAGATGTGTTTGGAACTCTAATTGAAACACGGTTTGTGCTAGATCTTTGAAAATTGACAAAATAAAGTAGTTTCAGGTTCTGTCTCTATGGTTTGTTTCCTCTTGAAGCAGCCCTAACTAAAGACTGCCTAAAAACACTTTCAATGGAAAGGTGTGCCAAGCGTCCAAAAGTACTGGTTTTCTGAATCTCGGCAAACATTTTTTCACCCAATCTTGATGAGACATTGTGGTAATGATCAGTTCACTAAGCCCACTTGGCTGCCCAATTTTCACTCTTCTAGGTTGAAGCGTTCGTTTCCAGAAAGAGTTTGAATTTTTAGGTTTCACTCTGTTTTCTCCTATATAGATAGATGTGTTTGGAACTCTAAATGAAACACGGTTTGTGCTAGCTCTTTGAAAATTGACAAAATAAAGGAGTTCTAAATTCTGTCTCTATGGTTTGTTTCCTCTTGAAGCAGCCCTACCTAGAGACTGCCTAAATACACTTTCATTGCAAAGGTGTGCCAAGCGTCCAAAAGTACTGGTTTTCTGAAATCTCGGCAAACCTTTTTTCACCCAATCTTGATGAGACATTGTGGTAATGATCAGTTCACTAAGCCCACTTGGCTGCCCAATTTTCACTCTTTTAGGTTGAAGCGTTCGTTTCCAGTAAAAGTTTGAATTTTTAGGTTTCACTCTGTTTTCTCCTATATAGATAGATGTGTTGGCAACTCTAAATGAAACACGGTTTGTGCTAGCTCTTTGATAATTGACAAAAAAAAGTAGTTTTAGGTTCTGTCTCTATGGTTTGTTTCCTCTTGAAGCAGCCCTAACTGGAGACTTCCTAAATACACTTTCATTTGAAAGGTGTGCCAAGCGTCCAAAAGTACTGGTTTTCTTAAATCTCGGCAAACACTTTTTAACCCAATCTTGATGATTCTCTGTGGTAGTGATCAGTTCACTAAGTCCACTTGGCTGCCCAATTTTCACTCTTCTAGGTTGAAGCGTTCGTTTCCAGTAAGAGTTTGAATTTTTAGGTTTCACTCTGTTTTCTCCTATATAGATAGATGTGTTGGGAACTCTAAATGAAACACGGTTTGTGCTAGCTCTTTGAAATTTGACAAAATAAAGTAGTTTTAAGTTCTGTCTCTATGGTTTGTTTCCTCTTGAAACAGCCCTACCTAGAGACTGCCTAAATACACTTTCATTGGAAAGGTGAGCCAAGCGTCCAAACGTAGCGGTTTTCTTAAATCTCGGCAAACATTTTTTCACCCAATATTGATGATTTTCTGTGGTAGTGATCAGTTCACTAAGTCCACTTGGCTGCCCAATTTTC
Source organism: Callospermophilus lateralis (assembly GCF_048772815.1). Taxonomy (NCBI): domain Eukaryota; kingdom Metazoa; phylum Chordata; class Mammalia; order Rodentia; family Sciuridae; genus Callospermophilus; species Callospermophilus lateralis. Next base: position 31,259 of record NW_027515113.1, read on the forward strand.
ACTCTTCTAGGTTGAAGCGTTCGTTTCCAGTAAGAGTTTGAATTTTTAGGTTTCACTCTGTTTTCTCCTATATAGATAGATGTGTTTGGAACTCTAAATGAAACACGGTTTGTGCTAGCTCTTTGAAATTTTACAAAATAAAGTAGTTTTAGGTTCTGTTTCTATGGTTTGTTTCCTGTTGAAGCAGCCCTAACTAGAGACTGCCTAAATACACTTTCATTGGAAAGGTGTGCCAAGCGTCCAAACGTACTGGTTTTCTTAAATCTCGGCAAACAGTTTTTCACCCAATCTTGATGATTCTCTGTGGTAGTGATCAGTTCACTAAGTCCACTTGGCTGCAAAATTTTCACTCTTCTAGGTTGAAGCGTTCGTTTCCAGTAAGAGTTTGAATTTTTAGGTTTCACTCTGTTTTCTCCTATATAGATAGATGTGTTTGGAACTCTAATTGAAACACGGTTTGTGCTAGATCTTTGAAAATTGACAAAATAAAGTAGTTTCAGGTTCTGTCTCTATGGTTTGTTTCCTCTTGAAGCAGCCCTAACTAAAGACTGCCTAAAAACACTTTCAATGGAAAGGTGTGCCAAGCGTCCAAAAGTAGTGGTTTTCTGAATCTCGGCAAACATTTTTTCACCCAATCTTGATGAGACATTGTGGTAATGATCAGTTCACTAAGCCCACTTGGCTGCCCAATTTTCACTCTTCTAGGTTGAAGCGTTCGTTTCCAGAAAGAGTTTGAATTTTTAGGTTTCACTCTGTTTTCTCCTATATAGATAGATGTGTTTGGAACTCTAAATGAAACACGGTTTGTGCTAGCTCTTTGAAAATTGACAAAATAAAGGAGTTCTAAATTCTGTCTCTATGGTTTGTTTCCTCTTGAAGCAGCCCTACCTAGAGACTGCCTAAATACACTTTCATTGCAAAGGTGTGCCAAGCGTCCAAAAGTACTGGTTTTCTGAAATCTCGGCAAACCTTTTTTCACCCAATCTTGATGAGACATTGTGGTAATGATCAGTTCACTAAGCCCACTTGGCTGCCCAATTTTCACTCTTTTAGGTTGAAGCGTTCGTTTCCAGTAAAAGTTTGAATTTTTAGGTTTCACTCTGTTTTCTCCTATATAGATAGATGTGTTGGCAACTCTAAATGAAACACGGTTTGTGCTAGCTCTTTGATAATTGACAAAAAAAAGTAGTTTTAGGTTCTGTCTCTATGGTTTGTTTCCTCTTGAAGCAGCCCTAACTGGAGACTTCCTAAATACACTTTCATTTGAAAGGTGTGCCAAGCGTCCAAAAGTACTGGTTTTCTGAAATCTCGGCAAACATTTTTTCACCCAATCTTGATGATTGTCTGTGGTAGTGATGAGTTCACTAAGCCCACTTGACCACCCAATTTTCACTCTTGTAGTTTGAAGCGTTCGTTTCCAGAAAGAGTTTGAATTTTTAGGTTTCACTCTGTTTTCTCCTATATAGATAGATGTGTTGGGAACTCTAAATGAAACACGGTTGGTGCTAGCTCTTTGAAAATTGACAAAATAAAGTAGTTCTAAGTTCTGGCTCTATGGTTTGTTTCCTCTTGAAGCAGCACTACCTAGAGACTGCCTAAAAAACACTTTCATTGGAAACTTGTGCCAAGCGTCCAAAAGTACTGGTTTTCTGAAATCTCGGCAAACATTTTTTCACCCAATCTTGATGATACATTGTGCTAATGATCAGTTCACTAAGCCCACTTGGCTGCCCATGTATCACTCTTCTAGGTTGAAGCGTTCGTTTCCAGTAAAATTTTGAATTTTTAGGTTTCACTCTGTTTTCTCCTATATAGATAGATGTGTTGGCAACTCTAAATGAAACACGGTTTGTGCTAGCTCTTTGATAATTGACAAAAAAAAGTAGTTTTAGGTTCTGTCTCTATGGTTTGTTTCCTCTTGAAGCAGCCCTAACTGGAGACTTCCTAAATACACTTTCATTTGAAAGGTGTGCCAAGCGTCCAAAAGTACTGGTTTTCTGAAATCTCGGCAAATATTTTTTCACCCAATCTTGATGATTCTCTGTGGTAATGATCAGTTCACTAAGTCCACTTGGCTGCCCAATTTTCACTCTTCTAGGTTGAAGCGTTCGTTTCCAGTAAGAGTTTGAATTTTTAGGTTTCACTCTGTTTTCTCCTATATAGATAGATGTGTTGGGAACTCTAAATGAAACACGGTTTGTGCTAGCTCTTTGAAATTTGACAAAATAAAGTAGTTTTAGGTTCTGTCTCTATGGTTTGTTTCCTCTTGAAGCAGCCCTACCTAGAGACTGCCTAAATACACTTTCATTGGAAAGGTGTGCCAAGCGTCCAAACGTACTGGTTTTCTTAAATCTCGGCAAACATTTTTTCACCCAATCTGGATGATTCTCTGTGGTAGTGATCAGTTCACTAAGTCCACTTGGCTGCCAAATTTTCACTCTTCTAGGTTGAAGCGTTCGTTTCCAGTAAGAGTTTGAATTTTTAGGTTTCACTCTGTTTTCTCCTATATAGATAGATGTGTTGGGAACTCTAAATGAAACATGGTTTGTGCTAGCTCTTTGATAATTGACAAAATAAAGTTGTTTTAGGTTCTGTCTTTATGGTTTGTTTCCTCTTGAAGCAGCCCTAAGCAGAGACTGCCGAAAGACATTTTCATTGGAAAGGTGTGCCAAGCGTCCAAAAGGACTGGTTTTCTGAAATCTCGGCAAACCTTTTTTCACCCAATCTTGCTGAGACACTGTGGTAATGATCAGTTCACTAAGCCCACCTGGCTGCCCAATTTTCACTCTTCTAGGTTGAAGCATTCGTTTCCAGTAAGAGTCTGAATTTTTAGGTTTCACTCTGTTTTCTCCTATATAGATAGATGTGTTGGGAACTCTAAATGAAACACGGTAGGTGCTAGGTCTTTGAAAATTGAGAAAATAACGTAGTTCTAAGTTCTGTCTCTAAGGTTTGTTTCCTCTTGACGCAGCCCTAAGCAGAGACTGCCTAAAGACATTTTCATTGGAAAAGTGTGCCTAGCGTCCAAAAGTACTGGTTTTCTGAAATCTCGGCAAACCTTTTTTCACCCAATCTTGATGAGACATTGTGGTAATGACCAGTTCACTAAGCCCACTTGGCTGCCCAATTTTCACTCTTCTAGGTTGAAGCGTTCGTTTCCAGTAAGAGTTTGAAATTTAGGTTTCACTCTGTTTTCTCCTATGTAGATAGATGTGTTGGGAACTCTAAATGAAACACGGTTTGTGCTAGCTCTTTGATAATTGACTAAATAAAGTAATTTTAGGTTCTGTCTCTATGGTTTGTTTCCTCTTGAAGCAGCCCTAACTGGAGACTGCCTAACACTTTCATTTGAAAGGTGTGCCAAGCGTCCAAAAGTACTGGTTTTCTGAAATCTCGGCAAACATTTTTTCACCCAATCTTGATGATTCTCTGTGGTAGTGATCAGTTCACTAAGCCCACTTGGCTGCCCAATTTTCACTCTTCTAGGTTGAAGCGTTCGTTTCCAGAAAGAGTTTGAATTTTTAGGTTTCACTCTGTTTTCTCCTATATAGATAGATGTGTTGGGACCTCTAAATGAAACACGGTTTGTGCTAGCTCTTTGATAATTGACAAAATAAAGCAGTTTTAGGTTCTGTCTCTATGGTTTGTTTCCTCTTGAAGCAGCCCTAACTGGAGACTGCCTAAATACATTTTCATTTGAAAGGTGTGCCAAGCGTCCAAAAGTACTGGTTTTCTGAAATCTCGGCAAACATTTTTTCACCCAATCTTGATGATTCTCTGTGGTAGTGATCAGTTCACTAAGCCCACTTGGCTGCCCAATTTTCACTCTTCTAGGTTGAAGCGTTCGTTTCCAGAAAGAGTTTGAATTTTTAGGTTTCACTCTGTTTTCTCCTATATAGATACATGTGTTGGGAACTCTAAATGAAACACGGTTTGTGCTATCTCTTTGGAAATTGACAAAATAAAGTAGTTCTAAGTTCTGACTCTATGCTTTGTTTCCAGTTGAAGCAGCCCTACCTAGAGACGGCCTAAATACACTTTCATTGGAAAGGTGTGCCAAGCGTCCAAAAGTACTGATTTTCTGAAATCACGGCAAACATTTTTTCACCCAATCTTGATGATTCTCTGTGGTAGTGATCAGTTCACTAAGTCCACTTGGCTGCCCAATTTTCACTCTTCTAGGTTGAAGCGTTCGTTTCCAGTAAGAGTTTGAAATTTAGGTTTCACTCTGTTTTCTCCTATGTAGATAGATGTGTTGGGAACTCTAAATGAAACACGGTTTGTGCTAGCTCTTTGATAATTGAATAAATAAAGTAGTTTTAGGTTCTGTCTCTATGGTTTGTTTCCTCTTGAAGCAGCCCTAACTGGAGACTGCCTAAATACATTTTCATTTGAAAGGTGTGCCAAGCGTCCAAACGTACTGGTTTTCTTAAATCTCGGCAAACATTTTTTCACCCAATCTGGATGATTCTCTGTGGTAGTGATCAGTTCACTAAGTCCACTTGGCTGCCAAATTTTCACTCTTCTAGGTTGAAGCGTTCGTTTCCAGTAAGAGTTTGAATTTTTAGGTTTCACTCTGTTTTCTCCTATATAGATAGATGTGTTGGGAACTCTAAATGAAACATGGTTTGTGCTAGCTCTTTGATAATTGACAAAATAAAGTTGTTTTAGGTTCTGTCTTTATGGTTTGTTTCCTCTTGAAGCAGCCCTAAGCAGAGACTGCCGAAAGACATTTTCATTGGAAAGGTGTGCCAAGCGTCCAAAAGGACTGGTTTTCTGAAATCTCGGCAAACCTTTTTTCACCCAATCTTGCTGAGACACTGTGGTAATGATCAGTTCACTAAGCCCACCTGGCTGCCCAATTTTCACTCTTCTAGGTTGAAGCATTCGTTTCCAGTAAGAGTCTGAATTTTTAGGTTTCACTCTGTTTTCTCCTATATAGATAGATGTGTTGGGAACTCTAAATGAAACACGGTAGGTGCTAGGTCTTTGAAAATTGAGAAAATAACGTAGTTCTAAGTTCTGTCTCTAAGGTTTGTTTCCTCTTGACGCAGCCCTAAGCAGAGACTGCCTAAAGACATTTTCATTGGAAAAGTGTGCCTAGCGTCCAAAAGTACTGGTTTTCTGAAATCTCGGCAAACCTTTTTTCACCCAATCTTGATGAGACATTGTGGTAATGACCAGTTCACTAAGCCCACTTGGCTGCCCAATTTTCACTCTTCTAGGTTGAAGCGTTCGTTTCCAGTAAGAGTTTGAAATTTAGGTTTCACTCTGTTTTCTCCTATGTAGATAGATGTGTTGGGAACTCTAAATGAAACACGGTTTGTGCTAGCTCTTTGATAATTGACTAAATAAAGTAATTTTAGGTTCTGTCTCTATGGTTTGTTTCCTCTTGAAGCAGCCCTAACTGGAGACTGCCTAACACTTTCATTTGAAAGGTGTGCGAAGCGTCAGAAAGTACTGGTTTTCTGAAATCTCGGCAAACATTTTTTCACCCAATCTTGATGATTCTCTGTGGTAGTGATCAGTTCACTAAGCCCACTTGGCTGCCCAATTTTCACTCTTCTAGGTTGAAGCGTTCGTTTCCAGAAAGAGTTTGAATTTTTAGGTTTCACTCTGTTTTCTCCTATATAGATAGATGTGTTGGGACCTCTAAATGAAACACGGTTTGTGCTAGCTCTTTGATAATTGACAAAATAAAGCAGTTTTAGGTTCAGTCTCTATGGTTTGTTTCCTCTTGAAGCAGCCCTAACTGGAGACTGCCTAAATACATTTTCATTTGAAAGGTGTGCCAAGCGTCCAAAAGTACTGGTTTTCTGAAATCTCGGCAAAAATTTTTTCACCCAATCTTGATGATTCTCTGTGGTAGTGATCAGTTCACTAAGCCCACTTGGCTGCCCAATTTTCACTCTTCTAGGTTGAAGCGTTCGTTTCCAGAAAGAGTTTGAATTTTTAGGTTTCACTCTGTTTTCTCCTATATAGATACATGTGTTGGGAACTCTAAATGAAACACGGTTTGTGCTATCTCTTTGGAAATTGACAAAATAAAGTAGTTCTAAGTTCTGACTCTATGCTTTGTTTCCAGTTGAAGCAGCCCTACCTAGAGACGGCCTAAATACACTTTCATTGGAAAGGTGTGCCAAGCGTCCAAAAGTACTGATTTTCTGAAATCACGGCAAACATTTTTTCACCCAATCTTGATGATTCTCTGTGGTAGTGATCAGTTCACTAAGTCCACTTGGCTGCCCCATTTTCACTCTTCTAGGTTGAAGCGTTCGTTTCCAGTAAGAGTTTGAAATTTAGGTTTCACTCTGTTTTCTCCTATGTAGATAGATGTGTTGGGAACTCTAAATGAAACACGGTTTGTGCTAGCTCTTTGATAATTGAATAAATAAAGTAGTTTTAGGTTCTGTCTCTATGGTTTGTTTCCTCTTGAAGCAGCCCTAACTGGAGACTGCCTAAATACACTTTCATTTGAAAGGTGTGCCAAGCGTCCAAAAGTACTGGTTTTCTGAAATCTCGGCAAACATTTTTTCACCCAATCTTGATGATTCTCTGTGGTAGTGATCACTTCACTAAGCCCACTTGGCTGTCCAATTTTCACTCTTCTAGGTTGAAGCGTTCGTTTCCAGAAAGAGTTTGAATTTTTAGGTTTCACTCTGTTTTCTCCTATATAGATAGATGTGTTGGGACCTCTAAATGAAACACGGTTTGTGCTAGCTCTTTGATAATTGACAAAATAAAGTAGTTTTAGGTTCTGTCTCTATGGTTTGTTTACTCTTGAAGCAGCCCTAACTGGAGACTGCCTAAATACACTTTCATTGGAAAGGTGTGCCAAGGGTCCAAACGTACTGGTTTTCTTAAATCTCGGCAAACACTTTTTCACCCAATCTTGATGATTCTCTGTGGTAATGATCAGTTCAATAAGCCCACTTGGCTGCCCAATTTTCACTCTTCTAGGTTGAAGCGTTCGTTTCCAGAAAGAGTTTGAATTTTTAGGTTTCACTCTGTTTTCTCCTATATAGATAGATGTGTTGGGAACTCTAAATGAAACACGGTTTGTGCTAGCTCTTTGAAAATTGACAAAATAAAGTAGTTCTAAATTCTGTCTCTATGGTTTGTTTCCTCTTGAAGCAGCCCTACCTAGAGATCGCCTAATTACACTTTCATTGCAAAGGTGTGCCAAGCGTACAAAAGTACTGGTTTTCTGAAATCTCGGCAAACATTTTTTCACCCAATCTTGATGATTCTATGTGGTAATGATCAGTTCACTAAGTCCACTTGGTTGCCCAATTTTCACTCTTCTAGGTTGAAGCGTTCGTTTCCATTAACAGTTTGAATTTTTAGGTTTCACTCTGTTTTCTCCTATATAGATAGATGTGTTGGGAACTCTAAATGAAACACGGTTTGTGCTAGCTCTTTGAAATTGATAAAATAAAGTAGTTCTAAGTTCTGCCTCTAACGTTTGTTTCCTCTTGAAGCCGCCCTAAGCAGAGACTGCCTAAATACACTTTCATTGGAAAGGTGTGCCAAGCGTCCAAACGTATTGGTTTTCTTAAATCTCGGCAAACATTGTTTCACCCAATATTGATGATTCTCTGTAGTAGTGATCAGTTCACTATGTCCACTTGGCTGCCCAATTTTCACTCTTCTAGGTTGCAGCGTTCGTTTCCAGTAAGAGTTTGAATTTTTAGGTTTTACTCTGTTTTCTCCTATATAGATAGATGTGTTGGGAACTCTAAATGAAACACGGTTTGTGCTAGCTCTTTGAAAATTGACAAAATAAAGTAGTTCTAAGTTCTGTCTCTAAGTTTTGTTTCCTCTTGAAGCAGCCCTAAGCAGAGACTGCCTAAAGACATTTTCATTGGAAAGGTGTGCCAAGCGTCCAAAAGTACTGGTTTTCTGAAATCTCGGCAAATTTTTTTTCACCCAATCTTGATGAGAAATTGTGGTAATGATCAGTTCAGTAAGCCCACGTGGCTGCCCAATTTTCACACTCTATCTTGAATCGTTGGTTTCCAGGAAGAGTTTGAATTTTTAGGTTTCACTCTGTTTTCTCCTATATAGATAGATGTGTTGGGAACTCTAAATGAAACACGGTTTGTGCTAGCTCTTTGAAAATTGACAAAATAAAGTAGTTCTAAATTCTGTCTCTATGGTTTGTTTCCTCATGAAGCAGATCTAACTAGAGACTGCCTAAATACACTTTCATTGGAAAGGTGTGCAAAGCGTCCAAAAGTACTGGTTTTCTGAAATCTCGGCAAACATTTTTTCACCCAATCTTGATGATTCTCTGTGGTAATGATCAGTTCACTAAGTCCACTTGGTTGCCCAATTGTCACTCTTCTAGGTTGAAGCGTTCGTTTCCATTAACAGTTTGAATTTTTAGGTTTCACTCTGTTTTCTCCTATATAGATAGATGTGTTGGGAACTCTGAATGAAACACGGTTTGTGCTTGCTCTTTGAAAATTGATGAAATAAAGTAGTTCTACATTCTGCCTCTAACGTTTGTTTCCTCTTGAAGCCGCCCTAAGCAGAGACTGCCTAAATACACTTTCATTGGAAAGGTGTGCCAAGCGTCCAAAAGTACTGGTTTTCTTAAATCTCGGCAAACATTGTTTCACCCAATATTGATGATTCTCTGTGGTAGTGATCAGTTCACTATGTCCACTTGGCTGCCCAATTTTCACTCTTCTAGGTTGAAGCGTTCGTGTCCAGTAAGAGTTTGAATTTTTAGGTTTCACTCTGTTTTCTCCTATATAGATAGATGTGTTTGGAACTCTAAATGAAACACGGTTTGTGCTAGCTCTTTGAAAATTGACAAAATAAAGTATTTCTAAGTTCTGTGTCTAAGGTTTGTTTCCTCTTGAAGCAGCCCTAAGCAGAGACTGCCTAAAGACATTTTTATTGGAAAGGTGTGCCAAGCCTCCAAAAGTACTGGTTTTCTGAAATCTCGGCAAACCTTTTTTCACCCAATCTTGATGAAACATTGTGGTAATGATCAGTTCACTAAGCCCACCTGGCTGAACAATTTTCACTCTTCTAGGTTGAAGCGTCCGTTTCCAGTAAGAGACTGAATTTTTAGGTTTCACTCTGTTTTCCCCTGTATAGATAGATGTGTTGGGAACTCTAAATGAAACACGGTAGGTGCTAGCTTTTTGAAAATTGGAAAGAAAAGTAGTTCTAAGTTCTGTCTCTATGGTTTGTTTCCTCTTGAAGCAGCCCTAGGCAGAGACTGCCTAAAGACATTTTCATTGGAAAGGTGTGCCAAGCGTCCAAAAGTACTGGTTTTCTTAAATCTCGGCAAACATTTTTTCACCCAATCTGGATGATTCTCTGTGGTAGTGATCAGTTCACTAAGTCCACTTGGCTGCCCAATTTTCACTCTTCTAGGTTGAAGCGTTCGTTTCCAGTAAGAGTTTGAATTTTTAGGTTTCACTCTGTTTTCTCCTATATAGATAGATGTGTTTGGAACTCTAAATGAAACACGGTTTGTTCTAGATCTTTGAAAATTGACAAAATAAAGTAGTGTTAGGTTCTGTCTCTATGGTTTGTTTCCTCTTGAAGCAGCCCTAACTAGAGACTGCCTAAATACACTTTCATAGGAAAGGTGTGCCAAACGTCCAAAAGTACTGGTTTTCTTAAATCTCGGCAAAACTTTTTTCACCCAATCTTGATGAGACATTGTGGTAATGATCAGTTCACTAAGCCCACTTGGCTGCCCAATTATCACTCTTCTAGGTTGAAGCGTTCGTTTCCAGTAAGAGTTTGAATTTTTAGGTTTCACTCTGTTTTCTCCTATATAGATAGATGTCTTGGGAACACTAAATGAAACACGGTTTGTGCTAGCTCTTTGACAATTGACAAGTAGTTTTAGGTTCTGTCTCTATGGTTTGTTTCCTCTTGAAGCAGCCCTAACTGGAGACTGCCTAAATACACTTTCATTTGAAAGATGTGCCAAGCGTCCAAAAGTACTGGTTTTCTGAAATCTCGGCAAGCATTTTTTCACCCAATCTGGATGATTCTCTGTGGTAGTGATCAGTTCACTAAGCCCACTTGGCTGCCCAATTTTCACTCTTCTAAGTTGAAGCGTTCGTTTCCAGTAAGAGTTTGAATTTTTTGGTTTCACTCTGATTTCTCCTATATAGATGGATGTGTTGGGAACTCTAAATGAAACACGGTTTGTGCTAGATCTTTGAAAATTGACAAAATAAAGTTTTTTTTAGGTTCTGTGTCTATGGTTTGTTTCCTCTTGAAGCAGCCCTAACTAGAGACTTCCTAAGTACACTTTCATTTTAAAGGTGTGCGAAGCGTCCAAAAGTACTGGTTTTCTAAAATATCGGCAAACATTTTTTCACCCAATCTTGATGATTCTCTGTGGTAATGACCAGTTCACTAAGTCCACTTGGCTGCCCAATTTTCACTCTTCTAGGTTGAAGCGTTCGTTTCCAGTAAGAGCTTGAATTTTTAGGTTTTACTCTGTTTTCTCCTATATAGATAGATGTGTTGGGAACTCTAAATGAAACACGGTTTATGCTAGCTCTTTGAAAATTGACAAAATAAAGTAGTTCTAAGTTCTGTCTCTAAGTTTTGTTTCCTCTTGAAGCAGCCCTAAGCACAGACTGCCTAAAGATATTTTCATTGGAAAGGTGTGCCAAGCGTCCAAAAGTACTGGTTTTCTGAAATCTCGGCAAACCTTTTTTCACCCAATCTTGATGAGAAATTGTGGTAATGATCAGTTCACTAAGCCCACTTGGCTTCCCAATTTTCACACTCTAGGTTGAAGCGTTCGTTTCCAGGAAGAGTTTGAATTTTTAGGTTTCACTCTGTTTTCTCCTATATAGATAGATATCTTTGGAACTCTAAATGAAACACGGTTTGTGCTAGCTCTTTGAAAATTGACAAAATAAAGTAGTTTTAGGTTCTGTGTCTATGGTTTGTTTCCTCTTGAAGCAGCCCTAACTAGAAGCTGCCTAAATACACTTTCATTGGAAACTTGTGCCAAGCATTAAAAAGTACTGGTTTTCTTAAATCTCGGCAAACATTTTTTCACCCAATCTTGATGATTCTCTGTGGTAATGACCAGTTCACTAAGTCCACTAGGCTGCCCAATTTTCACTCTTCTAGGTTGAAGCGTTCGTTTCCAGTAAGAGTTTGAATTTTTAGGTTTCACTCTGTTTTCTCTTACATAGATAGATTTGTTGGGAACTCTAAATGAAACACGGTTTGTGCTAGCTCTTTGAAAATTGACAAAATAAATTATTTCTAAGTTCTGTCTCTAAGGTTTGTTTCCTCTTGAAACAGCCCTAAGCAGAGACTGCCTAAAGACATTTTCATTGGAAAGGTGTGCCAAGCGTCCAAAAGTACTGGTTTTCTGAAATCTCGGTAAACCTTTTTTCACCCAATCTTGATGAGACATTGTGGTAATGATGGTCACTAAGCCCACCTGGCTGAACAATTTTCACTCTTCTAGGTTGAAGCGTTCGTTTCCAGTAAGAGTCTGAAATTTTTGGTTTCACTCTGTTTTCCCCTATATAGATAGATGTGTTGGGAACTCTAAATGAAACACGGTAGGTGCTAGCTTTCTGAAAATTGAAAAAAAAAGTAGTTCTAAGTTCTGTCTCTATGGTTTGTTTCCTCTTGAAGCAGCCCTAGGCAGAGACTGCCTAAAGACATTTTCATTGGAAAGGTGTGCCAAGCGTCCAAAAGTACTGGTTTTCTTAAATCTCCGCAAACATTTTTTCACCCAGTCTGGATGATTCTCTGTGGTAATGATCAGTTCACTAAGTCCACTTGGCTGCCCAATTGTCACTCTTCTAGGTTGAAGTGTTCGTTTCCAGTAACAGTTTGAATTTTTAGTTATCACTCTGTTTTCTGCTATATAGATAGATGTGTTGGGAACTCTAAATGAAACACGGTTTGTGCTAGGTCTTTGAAAATTGAGAAAATAAAGTTGTTCTAAGTTCTGTCTCTAAGGTTTGTTTCCTCTTGAAGCAGCCCTAAGCAGAGACTGCCTTACGACATTTTCATTGGAAAGGTGTGCCAAGCGTCCAGAAGTACTGGTTTTCAGAAATCTCGGCAAACCTTTTTTCACCCAATCTTGATGAGACATTGTGGTAATGATCAGTTCACTAAGCCCACTTGGCTGCCCAATTTTCACACTCTAGGTTGAAGCGTTCGTTTCCAGTAAGAGTTTGAATTTTTAGGTTTCACTCTGTTTTCTCCTACATAGATAGATGTGTTTGGAACTCTAAATGAAACACGGTTTGTGGTAGCTCTTTGAAATTTGACAAAATAAAGTAGTTTTAGGTTCTGTCTCTATTTTTTGTTTCCTCTTGAAGCAGCCCTAACTAGAGACTGCCTAAAGACATTTTCATTGGAAAGGTGTGCCAAGCGTCCAAAAGTACTGGTTTTCTGAAAACTCGGCAAACATTTTTTCACCCAATCTTGATGATTCTCTGTGGTAATGACCAGTTCACTAAGTCCACTTGGCTGCCCAATTTTCACTCTTCTAGGTTGAAGCGTTCATTTCCAGTAAGAGTTTGAATTTTTAGGTTTCACTCTGTTTTCTCCTATATAGATAGATGTGTTGGGAACTCTAAATGAATCACGGTTTGTGCTAGCTCTTTGAAAATTGACAAATAAAGTAGTTCTAAGTTCTGTCTCTATGGTTTGTTTCCTCCTGAAGTAGCCCTACCTAGAGACTGCCTAAATACACTTTCATTGGAAAGGTGTGCCAAGCGTCCAAACGTACTGGTTTTCTTTAATCTAGGCAAACTTTTTTTCTCCCAATCTTGATGATTCTCTGTGGTAGTGATCAGTTCACTAAGTCCACTTGGCTGCCCAATTTTCACTCTTCTAGGTTGAAGCGTTCGTTTCCAGTAAATGTTTGAATTTTTAGGTTTCACTCTGTTTTCTCCTATATAGATAGATGTGTTTGGAAGTCTAAATGAAACACGGTTTGTGCTAGCTCTTTGAAAATTGACAAAATAAAGTAGTTTTAGGTTCTGTCTCTATGGTTTGTTTCCTCTCGATGCAGCCCTAACTAGAGACTGCCTAAATACACTTTCATTTTAAAGGTGTGCCAAGCGTCCAAAAGTACTGGTTTTCTGAAATCTTGGCAAACATTTTTTCAACCAATCTTGATGATTCTCTGTGGTAATGATCAGTTCACTAAGTCCACTTGGCTGCCCATTTTTCACTCTTCTAGGTTGAAGCGTTCGTTTCCAGTAAGAGTTTGAATTTTTAGGTTTCACTCTGTTTTCTCCTATATAGATAGATGTGTTGGGAACTCTAAATGAAACACCTTAGGTGCTAGCTCTTTGAATATTGACAAAATAAAGTAGTTCTAAGTTCTGTCACTATGGTTTGTCTCCTCTTGAAGCAGCCCTACCTAGAGACTGCCTAAATACACTTTCATTGGAAAGGTGTGCCAAGCGTCCAAACGTACTGGTTTTCTGAAATCTCGGCAAACATTTTTTCACCCAATCTTGATGATTCTCTGTGGTAGTGATCAGTTCACTAAGTCCACTTGGCTGCCCAATTTTCACTCTTCAAAGTTGAAGTGTTCGTTTCCAGTAATAGTTTGAATTTTTAGGTATCACTCTGTTTTCTCCTATATAGATAGATGTGTTGGGAACTCTAAATGAAACACGGTTTGTGCTAGCTCTTTGAAAATTGACAAATAAAGTAGTTCTAAGTTCTGTCTCTAAGGTTTGTTTCCTTTGAAGCAGCCCTAAGCAGAGACTGCCTAAAGACATTTTCATTGGAAAGGTGTGCCAAGCGTCCAAAAGTACTGGTTTTCTGAAATCTCGGCAAACATTTTTTCACCCAATCTGGATGATTCTCTGTGGTAGTGATCAGTTCACTAAGTCCACTTGGCTGCCCAATTTTCACTCTTCTAGGTTGAAGCGTTCGTTTCCAGTAAGAGTTTGAATTTTTATGTTTCACTCTGTTTTCTCCTATATAGATAGATGTGTTGGGAACTCTAAATGAAACACGGTTTGTGCTAGCTCTTTGAAATTTGACAAAATAAAGTAGTTTTAGGTTCTGTCTCTATGGTTTGTTTCCTCTTGAAGCAGCCCTACCTAGAGACTGCCTAAATACACTTTCATTGGAAAGGTGTGCCAAGCGTCCAAACGTACTGGTTTTCTGAAATCTCGGCAAACATTTTTTCACCCAATCTTGATGATTCTCTGTGGTAGTGATCAGTTCACTAAGTCCACTTGGCTGCCCAATTTTCACTCTTCTAGGTTGAAGCGTTCGTTTCCAGTAAGAGTTTGAATTTTTAGGTTTCACTCTGTTTTCTCCTATATAGATAGATGTGTTGGGAACTCTAAATGAAACATGATTTGTGCTAGCTCTTTGAAAATTGACAGAATGAAGTAGTGTTAGGTTCTGTCTCTATGGTTTGTTTCCTCTTGAAGCAGCCCTATCTGGAGACTGCCTAAATACACTTTCATTGGAAACGTGTGCCAAGCGTCCAAAAGTACTGGTTTTCTGAAATCTCGGCAAACATTTTTTCACCCAATCTGGATGATTCTCTGTGGTAGTGATCAGTTCCCTAATCCCACTTGGCTGCCCAATTTTCACTCTTCTATGTTGAAGCGTTCGTTTCCAGTAAGAGTTTGAATTTTTAGGTTTCACTCTCTTTTCTCCTATATAGATAGATGTGTTGGGAACTCTAAATGAAACACGGTTTGTGCTAGCTCTTTGAAAATTGACAAAATAAAGTAGTTTTAGGTTCTGTCTCTATGGTTTGTTTCCTCTTGAAGCAGCCCTAACTAGAGACTGCCTAAATACACTTTCATTGGAAAGGTGTGCCAAGCGTCCAAAAGTACTGGTTTTCTGAAATCTCGGCAAACATTTTTTCAACCAATCGTGATGATTCTCTGTGGTAATGATCAGTTCACTAAGTCCACTTGGCTGCCCAGTTTTCACTCTTCTAGGTTGAAGCGTTCGTTTCCAATAACAGTTTGAATATTTAGTTTTTCACTCTGTTTTCTCCTATATAGATAGATGTGTTGGGAACTCTAAATGAAACACGGTTTGTGCTAGCTCTTTGAAAACTGACAAAATAAAGTTGTTCTAAGTTCTGTCTCTAAGGTTTGTTTCCTCTTGAAGCAGCCCTAAGCAGAGACTGCCTAAAGACATTTTCATTGGAAAGGTGTGCCAAGCGTCCAAAAGTACTGGTTTTCTGAAATCTCGGCAAACCTTTTTTCACCCAATCTTGATGAGACATTGTGGTAATGATCAGTTCACTAAGCCCACTTGGCTGCCCAATTTTCACACTGTAGGTTGATGCGTTGGTTTCCAGTAAGAGTTTGAATTTTTAGGTTTCACTCTGTTTTCTCCTATATAGATAGATGTGTTGGGAACTCTAAATGAAACCCGGGTTGTGCTCGCTCTTTGAAAATTGACAAAATAAAGTAGTTCTAAGTTCTGTCACTATGGTTTGTTTCCTCTTGAAGCAGCCCTACCTAGAGAATGCCTAAACACACTTTCATTGGAAAGGTGTGCCAAGCGTCCAAAAGTACTGGTTTTCTGAAATCTCGGCAATATTTTTTTACCCAATCTTGATGATTCTCTGTGGTAATGATCAGTACACTAAGTCCACCTGGCTCCCCAATTTTCACTCTTCTAGGTTGAAGCGTTCGTTTCCAGTAAGAGTTTGAATTTTTAGGTTTCACTCTGTTTTCTCCTATATTGACAGATGTGTTTGGAACTCTAAATGAAACACGGTTTGTGCTAGCTCTTTGAAATTTGACCAAATAAAGTAGTTTTAGGTTCTCTCTCTATGGTTCGTTTCCTCTTGAAGCAGCCCTAAGCAGAGACTGCCTAAAGACATTTTCATTGGAAAGATGTGCCAAGCGTCCAAAAGTACTGGTTTTCTGAAATCTCGGCAAACCTTTTTTCACCCAATCTTGATGAGACATTGTGGTAATGATCAGTTCACTGAGCCCACCTGGCTGCCCAATTTTCACTCTTCTAGGTTGAAGCGTTCCTTTCCATTAAGAGTTTGAATTTTTAGGTTTCACTCTGTTTTCTCCTATATAGATAGATGTGTTGGGAATTCTAAAGGAAACACGGTAGGTGCTAGCTTTTTGAAAATTGAAAAAAAAAAAAGTAGTTCTAAGTTCTGTCTCTATGATTTGTTTCCTCTTGAAGCAGCCCTAGGCAGAGACTGCCTAAAGACATTCATTGGAAAGGTGTGCCAAGCGTCCAAAAGTACTGGTTTTCTGAAATCTCGGGAAACCTTTTTTCACCCAATCTTGATGAGACATTGTGGTAATGATCAGTTCACTAAGCCCACTTGGCTGCCCAATTTTCACACTCTAGGCTGATGCGTTCGTTTCCACTAAGAGTTAGAATTTTCAGGTTTCACTCTGTTTTCTCCTATATAGATAGATGTGTTGGGAACTATAAATGAAACACGGTTTGTGCTAGCTCTTTGAAAATTGACAAAATAAAGTAGTTCTAAGTTCTGTCTCTATGGTTTGTTTCCTCTTGAAGCCGCCCTACCTAAAGACTGCCTAAATACACTTTCATTGGAAAGGTGTGCCAAGCGTCCAAAATTACTGGTTTTCTGAAATCTCGGCAAACATTTTTTCACCCAATCTTGATGATTCTCTGTGGTAGTGATCAGTTCACTAAGCCCACTTGGCTGCACAATTTTCACTCTTCTAGGTTGAAGCGTTGGTTTCCAGTAAGAGTTTGAATTTTTAGGTTTCACTCTGTTTTCTCCTATATAGATAGATGTGTTTGGAACTGTAAATGATACAAGGTTTGTGCTAGATCTTTGAAAATTGACAAAATAAAGTAGTTTTAGGTTCTGTGTCTATGGTTTGTTTCCTCTTGAAGCAGCCCTAACTAGAGACTGCCTAAATACACTTTCATTAGAAAGGTGTGCCAAGCGTCCAAAAGTACTGGTTTTCTGAAATCTCGGCAAACATTTTTTCACCCAATCTTGATGATTCTCTGTGGTAATGACCAGTTCACTATGTCTACTTGGCTGCCCAGTTTTCACTATTCTATGTTGAAGCATTCGTTTCCAGTAAGAGTTTGAATTTTTAGGTTTCACTCTGTTTTCTCCTATATAGATAGATGTGTTGGGAACTCTAAATGAAACACGGTTTGTGCTACCTCTTTGAAAAATGACAAAATAAAGTATTTCTAAGTTCTGACTCTAAGGTTTGTTTCCTCTTGAAGCAGCCCTAAGCAAAGACTGCCTAAATATATTTTCATTGGAAAGGTGTGCCAAGCGTCCAAAAGTACTGGTTTTCTGAAATCTCGGCAAACCTTCTTTCACCCAATCTTGATGAGACATTGTGGTAATGATCAGTTCAATAAGCCCACCTGGCTGACCAATTTTCACTCTTCTAGGTTGAAGCGTTCCTTTCCAGTAAGAGTTTGAATTTTTAGGTTTCACTTTGTTTTCTCCTATATAGATAGATGTGTTTGGAACTCTAAATGAAACACGGTTTGTGCTAGCTCTTTGAAAATTGACAAAATAAAGTAGTTTTAGGTTCTGTCTCTATGGTTTGTTTCCTCTCGATGCAGCCCTAACTAGAGACTGCCTAAATAAACTTTCATTGGAAAGGTGTGCCAAGCGTCCAAAAGTACTGGTTTTCTGAAATCTCGGCAAACATTTTTTCACCCAATCTTGATGATTCTCTGTGGTAGTGATCAGTTCACTAAGTCCACTTGGCTGCCCAATTTTCACTCTTCTAGGTTGAAGCGTTCGTTTCCAGTAAGAGTTTGAATTTTTAGGTTTCACTCTGTTTTCTCCTATATAGATAGATGTGTTGGGAACTCTAAATGAAACACTGTTTGTGCTAGCTCTTTGAAAACTGACAAAATAAAGTAGTTCTAAGTTCTGTCTCTAAGATTATTTCCTCTTGAAGCATCCCTAAGCAGAGACTGCCTAAAGACATTTTCATTGGAAAGGTGTGCCAAGCGTCCAAAAGTACTGGTTTTCTGAAATCTCGGCAAACCTTTTTTCACCCAATCTTGATGATACTCTGTGGTAGTGATCAGTTCACTAAGTCCACTTGGCTGCCCAATTTTCACTCTTCTAGGTTGAAGCGTTCGTTTCCAGTAAGAGTTTGAATTTTTAGGTTTCACTCTGTTTTCTCCTATATAGATAGATGTGTTGGGAACTCTAAATGAAACATGATTTGTGCTAGCTCTTTGAAAATTGACAGAATGAAGTAGTGTTAGGTTCTGTCTCTATGGTTTGTTTCCTCTTGAAGCAGCCCTATCTGGAGACTGCCTAAATACACTTTCATTGGAAACGTGTGCCAAGCGTCCAAAAGTACTGGTTTTCTGAAATCTCGGCAAACATTTTTTCACCCAATCTGGATGATTCTCTGTGGTAGTGGTCAGTTCCCTAATCCCACTTGGCTGCCCAATTTTCACTCTTCTATGTTGAAGCGTTCGTTTCCAGTAAGAGTTTGAATTTTTAGGTTTCACTCTCTTTTCTCCTATATAGATAGATGTGTTGGGAACTCTAAATGTAACACGGTTTGTGCTAGCTCTTTGAAAATTGACAAAATAAAGTAGTTTTAGGTTCTGTCTCTATGGTTTGTTTCCTCTTGAAGCAGCCCTAACTAGAGACTGCCTAAATACACTTTCATTGGAAAGGTGTGCCAAGCGTCCAAAAGTACTGGTTTTCTGAAATCTCGGCAAACATTTTTTCAACCAATCGTGATGATTCTCTGTGGTAATGATCAGTTCACTAAGTCCACTTGGCTGCCCAGTTTTCACTCTTCTAGGTTGAAGCGTTCGTTTCCAGTAACAGTTTGAATATTTAGTTTTTCACTCTGTTTTCTCCTATATAGATAGATGTGTTGGGAACTCTAAATGAAACACGGTTTGTGCTAGCTCTTTGAAAACTGACAAAATAAAGTTGTTCTAAGTTCTGTCTCTAAGGTTTGTTTCCTCTTGAAGCAGCCCTAAGCAGAGACTGCCTAAAGACATTTTCCTTGGAAAGGTGTGCCAAGCGTCCAAAAGTACTGGTTTTCTGAAATCTCGGCAAACCTTTTTTCACCCAATCTTGATGAGACATTGTGGTAATGATCAGTTCACTAAGCCCACTTGGCTGCCCAATTTTCACACTGTAGGTTGATGCGTTGGTTTCCAGTAAGAGTTTGAATTTTTAGGTTTCACTCTGTTTTCTCCTATATAGATAGATGTGTTGGGAACTCTAAATGAAACCCGGGTTGTGCTCGCTCTTTGAAAATTGACAAAATAAAGTAGTTCTAAGTTCTGTCACTATGGTTTGTTTCCTCTTGAAGCAGCCCTACCTAGAGAATGCCTAAACACACTTTCATTGGAAAGGTGTGCCAAGCGTCCAAAAGTACTGGTTTTCTGAAATCTCGGCAATATTTTTTTACCCAATCTTGATGATTCTCTGTGGTAATGATCAGTACACTAAGTCCACTTGGCTCCCCAATTTTCACTCTTCTAGGTTGAAGCGTTCGTTTCCAGTAAGAGTTTGAATTTTTAGGTTTCACTCTGTTTTCTCCTATATTGACAGATGTGTTTGGAACTCTAAATGAAACACGGTTTGTGCTAGCTCTTTGAAATTTGACCAAATAAAGTAGTTTTAGGTTCTCTCTCTATGGTTCGTTTCCTCTTGAAGCAGCCCTAAGCAGAGACTGCCTAAAGACATTTTCATTGGAAAGATGTTCCAAGCGTCCAAAAGTACTGGTTTTCTGAAATCTCGGCAAACCTTTTTTCACCCAATCTTGATGAGACATTGTGGTAATGATCAGTTCACTGAGCCCACCTGGCTGCCCAATTTTCACTCTTCTAGGTTGAAGCATTCCTTTCCATTAAGAGTTTGAATTTTTAGGTTTCACTCTGTTTTCTCCTATATAGATAGATGTGTTGGGAATTCTAAAGGAAACACGGTAGGTGCTAGCTTTTTGAAAATTGAAAAAAAAAAAAAGTAGTTCTAAGTTCTGTCTCTATGATTTGTTTCCTCTTGAAGCAGCCCTAGGCAGAGACTGCCTAAAGACATTCATTGGAAAGGTGTGCCAAGCGTCCAAAAGTACTGGTTTTCTGAAATCTCGGGAAACCTTTTTTCACCCAATCTTGATGAGACATTGTGGTAATGATCAGTTCACTAAGCCCACTTGGCTGCCCAATTTTCACACTCTAGGCTGATGCGTTCGTTTCCACTAAGAGTTAGAATTTTCAGGTTTCACTCTGTTTTCTCCTATATAGATAGATGTGTTGGGAACTATAAATGAAACACGGTTTGTGCTAGCTCTTTGAAAATTGACAAAATAAAGTAGTTCTAAGTTCTGTCTCTATGGTTTGTTTCCTCTTGAAGCCGCCCTACCTAAAGACTGCCTAAATACACTTTCATTGGAAAGGTGTGCCAAGCGTCCAAAATTACTGGTTTTCTGAAATCTCGGCAAACATTTTTTCACCCAATCTTGATGATTCTCTGTGGTAGTGATCAGTTCACTAAGCCCACTTGGCTGCACAATTTTCACTCTTCTAGGTTGAAGCGTTGGTTTCCAGTAAGAGTTTGAATTTTTAGGTTTCACTCTGTTTTCTCCTATATAGATAGATGTGTTTGGAACTGTAAATGATACAAGGTTTGTGCTAGATCTTTGAAAATTGACAAAATAAAGTAGTTTTAGGTTCTGTGTCTATGGTTTGTTTCCTCTTGAAGCAGCCCTAACTAGAGACTGCCTAAATACACTTTCATTAGAAAGGTGTGCCAAGCGTCCAAAAGTACTGGTTTTCTGAAATCTCGGCAAACATTTTTTCACCCAATCTTGATGATTCTCTGTGGTAATGACCAGTTCACTATGTCCACTTGGCTGCCCAGTTTTCACTATTCTATGTTGAAGCGTTCGTTTCCAGTAAGAGTTTGAATTTTTAGGTTTCACTCTGTTTTCTCCTATATAGATAGATGTGTTGGGAACTCTAAATGAAACACGGTTTGTGCTACCTCTTTGAAAATTGACAAAATAAAGTATTTCTAAGTTCTGACTCTAAGGTTTGTTTCCTCTTGAAGCAGCCCTAAGCAAAGACTGCCTAAATATATTTTCATTGGAAAGGTGTGCCAAGCGTCCAAAAGTACTGGTTTTCTGAAATCTCGGCAAACCTTCTTTCACCCAATCTTGATGAGACATTGTGGTAATGATCAGTTCAATAAGCCCACCTGGCTGACCAATTTTCACTCTTCTAGGTTGAAGCGTTCCTTTCCAGTAAGAGTTTGAATTTTTAGGTTTCACTTTGTTTTCTCCTATATAGATAGATGTGTTTGGAACTCTAAATGAAACACGGTTTGTGCTAGCTCTTTGAAAATTGACAAAATAAAGTAGTTTTAGGTTCTGTCTCTATGGTTTGTTTCCTCTTGAAGCAGCCCTATCTGGAGACTGCCTAAATACACTTTCATTGGAAAGGTGTGCCAAGCGTCCAAAAGTACTGGTTTTCTGAAATCTCGGCAAACATTTTTTCACCCAATCTGGATGATTCTCTGTGGTAGTGATCAGTTCCCTAATCCCACTTGGCTGCCCAATTTTCACTCTTCTAGGTTGAAGCGTTCGTTTCCAGTAAGAGTTTGAATTTTTAGGTTTCACTCTCTTTTCTCCTATATAGATAGATGTGTTGGGAACTCTAAATGAAACACGGTTTGTGCTAGATCTTTGAAAATTGACAAAATAAAGTAGTTTTAGGTTCTGTCTCTATGGTTTTTTCCTCTTGAAGCAGCCCTAACTAGAGACTGCCTAAATACACTTTCATTGGAAAGGTGTGCCTAGCGTCCAAAAGTACTAGTTTTCTGAAATCTCGGCAAACATTTTTTCAACCAATCTTGATGATTCTCTGTGGTAATGATCAGTTCACTAAGTCCACTTGACTGCCCAATTTTCACTCTTCTAGGTTGAAGCGTTCGTTTCCAGTAAGTGTTTGAATTTTTATGTTTCACTCTGTTTTCTCCTATATAGATAGATGTGTTGGGAACTCTAAATGAAACACTGTTTGTGCTAGCTCTTTGAAAACTGACAAAATAAAGTAGTTCTAAGTTCTGTCTCTAAGATTTGTTTCCTCTTGAAGCATCCCTAAGCAGAGACTGCCTAAAGACATTTTCATTGGAAAGGTGTGCCAAGCGTCCAAAAGTACTGGTTTTCTGAAATCTCGGCAAACCTTTTTTCACCCAATCTTGATGATACTCTGTGGTAGTGATCAGTTCACTAAGTCCACTTGGCTGCCCAATTTTCACTCTTCTAGGTTGAAGCGTTCGTTTCCAGTAAGAGTTTGAATTTTTAGGTTTCACTCTGTTTTCTCCTATATAGATAGATGTGTTGGGAACTCTAAATGAAACATGATTTGTGCTAGCTCTTTGAAAATTGACAGAATGAAGTAGTGTTAGGTTCTGTCTCTATGGTTTGTTTCCTCTTGAAGCAGCCCTATCTGGAGACTGCCTAAATACACTTTCATTGGAAACGTGTGCCAAGCGTCCAAAAGTACTGGTTTTCTGAAATCTCGGCAAACATTTTTTCACCCAATCTGGATGATTCTCTGTGGTAGTGATCAGTTCCCTAATCCCACTTGGCTGCCCAATTTTCACTCTTCTATGTTGAAGCGTTCGTTTCCAGTAAGAGTTTGAATTTTTAGGTTTCACTCTCTTTTCTCCTATATAGATAGATGTGTTGGGAACTCTAAATGAAACACGGTTTGTGCTAGATCTTTGAAAATTGACAAAATAAAGTAGTTTTAGGTTCTGTCTCTATGGTTTTTTCCTCTTGAAGCAGCCCTAACTAGAGACTGCCTAAATACACTTTCATTGGAAAGGTGTGCCTAGCGTCCAAAAGTACTAGTTTTCTGAAATCTCGGCAAACATTTTTTCAACCAATCTTGATGATTCTCTGTGGTAATGATCAGTTCACTAAGTCCACTTGACTGCCCAATTTTCACTCTTCTAGGTTGAAGCGTTCGTTTCCAGTAAGAGTTTGAATTTTTATGTTTCACTCTGTTTTCTCCTATATAGATAGATGTGTTGGGAACTCTAAATGAAACACTGTTTGTGCTAGCTCTTTGAAAACTGACAAAATAAAGTAGTTCTAAGTTCTGTCTCTAAGATTTGTTTCCTCTTGAAGCATCCCTAAGCAGAGACTGCCTAAAGACATTTTCATTGGAAAGGTGTGCCAAGCGTCCAAAAGTACTGGTTTTCTGAAATCTCGGCAAACCTTTTTTCACCCAATCTTGATGATACTCTGTGGTAGTGATCAGTTCACTAAGTCCACTTGGCTGCCCAATTTTCACTCTTCTAGGTTGAAGCGTTCGTTTCCAGTAAGAGTTTGAATTTTTAGGTTTCACTCTGTTTTCTCCTATATAGATAGATGTGTTGGGAACTCTAAATGAAACATGATTTGTGCTAGCTCTTTGAAAATTGACAGAATGAAGTAGTGTTAGGTTCTGTCTCTATGGTTTGTTTCCTCTTGAAGCAGCCCTATCTGGAGACTGCCTAAATACACTTTCATTGGAAACGTGTGCCAAGCGTCCAAAAGTACTGGTTTTCTGAAATCTCGGCAAACATTTTTTCACCCAATCTGGATGATTCTCTGTGGTAGTGATCAGTTCCCTAATCCCACTTGGCTGCCCAATTTTCACTCTTCTATGTTGAAGCGTTCGTTTCCAGTAAGAGTTTGAATTTTTAGGTTTCACTCTCTTTTCTCCTATATAGATAGATGTGTTGGGAAGTCTAAATGAAACACGGTTTGTGCTAGCTCTTTGAAAATTGACAAAATAAAGTAGTTTTAGGTTCTGTCTCTATGGTTTGTTTCCTCTTGAAGCAGCCCTAACTAGAGACTGCCTAAATACACTTTCATTAGAAAGGTGTGCCAAGCGTCCAAAAGTACTGGTTTTCTGAAATCTCGGCAAACATTTTTTCACCCAATCTTGATGATTCTCTGTGGTAATGACCAGTTCACTATGTCCACTTGGCTGCCCAGTTTTCACTCTTCTAGGTTGAAGCGTTCGTTTCCAGTAAGAGTTTGAATTTTTAGGTTTCACTCTGTTTTCTCCTATATAGATAGATGTGTTGGGAACTCTAAATGAAACACGGTTTGTGCTACCTCTTTGAAAATTGACAAAATAAAGTATTTCTAAGTTCTGACTCTAAGGTTTGTTTCCTCTTGAAGCAGCCCTAAGCAAAGACTGCCTAAATATATTTTCATTGGAAAGGTGTGCCAAGCGTCCAAAAGTACTGGTTTTCTGAAATCTCAGCAAACCTTCTTTCACCCAATCTTGATGAGACATTGTGGTAATGATCAGTTCAATAAGCCCACCTGGCTGACCAATTTTCACTCTTCTAGGTTGAAGCGTTCCTTTCCAGTAAGAGTTTGAATTTTTAGGTTTCACTTTGTTTTCTCCTATATAGATAGATGTGTTTGGAACTCTAAATGAAACACGGTTTGTGCTAGCTCTTTGAAAATTGACAAAATAAAGTAGTTTTAGGTTCTGTCTCTATGGTTTGTTTCCTCTCGATGCAGCCCTAACTAGAGACTGCCTAAATACACTTTCATTGGAAAGGTGTGCCAAGCGTCCAAAAGTACTGGTTTTCTGAAATCTCGGCAAACATTTTTTCACCCAATCTTGATGATTCTCTGTGGTAGTGATCAGTTCACTAAGTCCACTTGGCTGCCCAATTTTCACTCTTCTAGGTTGAAGCGTTCGTTTCCAGATAATGTTTGAATTTTTAGGTTTCACTCTGTTTTCTCCTATATAGATAGATGTGTTTGAAACTCTAAATGAAACACGGTTTGTGCTAGATCTTTGAAAATTGACAAAATAAAGTAGTTTTAGGTTCTGTCTCTATGGTTTTTTCCTCTTGAAGCAGCCCTAACTAGAGACTGCCTAAATACACTTTCATTGGAAAGGTGTGCCTAGCGTCCAAAAGTACTAGTTTTCTGAAATCTCGGCAAACATTTTTTCAACCAATCTTGATGATTCTCTGTGGTAATGATCAGTTCACTAAGTCCACTTGACTGCCCAATTTTCACTCTTCTAGGTTGAAGCGTTCGTTTCCAGTAAGAGTTTGAATTTTTATGTTTCACTCTGTTTTCTCCTATATAGATAGATGTGTTGGGAACTCTAAATGAAACACTGTTTGTGCTAGCTCTTTGAAAACTGACAAAATAAAGTAGTTCTAAGTTCTGTCTCTAAGATTTGTTTCCTCTTGACGCATCCCTAAGCAGAGACTGCCTAAAGACATTTTCATTGGAAAGGTGTGCCAAGCGTCCAAAAGTACTGGTTTTCTGAAATCTCGGCAAACCTTTTTTCACCCTATCTTGATGATACTCTGTGGTAGTGATCAGTTCACTAAGTCCACTTGGCTGCCCAATTTTCACTCTTCTAGGTTGAAGCGTTCGTTTCCAGTAAGAGTTTGAATTTTTAGGTTTCACTCTGTTTTCTCCTATATAGATAGATGTGTTGGGAACTCTAAATGAAACATGATTTGTGCTAGCTCTTTGAAAATTGACAGAATGAAGTAGTGTTAGGTTCTGTCTCTATGGTTTGTTTCCTCTTGAAGCAGCCCTATCTGGAGACTGCCTAAATACACTTTCATTGGAAACGTGTGCCAAGCGTCCAAAAGTACTGGTTTTCTGAAATCTCGGCAAACATTTTTTCACCCAATCTGGATGATTCTCTGTGGTAGTGATCAGTTCCCTAATCCCACTTGGCTGCCCAATTTTCACTCTTCTATGTTGAAGCGTTCGTTTCCAGTAAGAGTTTGAATTTTTAGGTTTCACTCTCTTTTCTCCTATATAGATAGATGTGTTGGGAACTCTAAATGAAACACGGTTTGTGCTAGATCTTTGAAAATTGACAAAATAAAGTAGTTTTAGGTTCTGTCTCTATGGTTTTTTTCCTCTTGAAGCAGCCCTAACTAGAGACTGCCTAAATACACTTTCATTGGAAAGGTGTGCCTAGCGTCCAAAAGTACTAGTTTTCTGAAATCTCGGCAAACATTTTTTCAACCAGTCTTGATGATTCTCTGTGGTAATGATCAGTTCACTAAGTCCACTTGACTGCCCAATTTTCACTCTTCTAGGTTGAAGCGTTCGTTTCCAGTAAGAGTTTGAATTTTTATGTTTCACTCTGTTTTCTCCTATATAGATAGATGTGTTGGGAACTCTAAATGAAACACTGTTTGTGCTAGCTCTTTGAAAACTGACAAAATAAAGTAGTTCTAAGTTCTGTCTCTAAGATTTGTTTCCTCTTGAAGCATCCCTAAGCAGAGACTGCCTAAAGACATTTTCATTGGAAAGGTGTGCCAAGCGTCCAAAAGTACTGGTTTTCTGAAATCTCGGCAAACCTTTTTTCACCCAATCTTGATGATACTCTGTGGTAGTGATCAGTTCACTAAGTCCACTTGGCTGCCCAATTTTCACTCTTCTAGGTTGAAGCGTTCGTTTCCAGTAAGAGTTTGAATTTTTAGGTTTCACTCTGTTTTCTCCTATATAGATAGATGTGTTGGGAACTCTAAATGAAACATGATTTGTGCTAGCTCTTTGAAAATTGACAGAATGAAGTAGTGTTAGGTTCTGTCTCTATGGTTTGTTTCCTCTTGAAGCAGCCCTAACTAGAGACTGCCTAAATACACTTTCATTAGAAAGGTGTGCCAAGCGTCCAAAAGTACTGGTTTTCTGAAATCTCGGCAAACATTTTTTCACCCAATCTTGATGATTCTCTGTGGTAATGACCAGTTCACTATGTCCACTTGGCTGCCCAGTTTTCACTCTTCTAGGTTGAAGCGTTCGTTTCCAGTAAGAGTTTGAATTTTTAGGTTTCACTCTGTTTTCTCCTATATAGATAGATGTGTTGGGAACTCTAAATGAAACACGGTTTGTGCTACCTCTTTGAAAATTGACAAAATAAAGTATTTCTAAGTTCTGACTCTAAGGTTTGTTTCCTCTTGAAGCAGCCCTAAGCAAAGACTGCCTAAATATATTTTCATTGGAAAGGTGTGCCAAGCGTCCAAAAGTACTGGTTTTCTGAAATCTCGGCAAACCTTCTTTCACCCAATCTTGATGAGACATTGTGGTAATGATCAGTTCAATAAGCCCACCTGGCTGACCAATTTTCACTCTTCTAGGTTGAAGCGTTCCTTTCCAGTAAGAGTTTGAATTTTTAGGTTTCACTTTGTTTTCTCCTATATAGATAGATGTGTTTGGAACTCTAAATGAAACACGGTTTGTGCTAGCTCTTTGAAAATTGACAAAATAAAGTAGTTTTAGGTTCTCTCTCTATGGTTCGTTTCCTCTTGAAGCAGCCCTAAGCAGAGACTGCCTAAAGACATTTTCATTGGAAAGATGTGCCAAGCGTCCAAAAGTACTGGTTTTCTGAAATCTCGGCAATATTTTTTCACCCAATCTTGATGATTCTCTGTGGTAATGATCAGTTCACTAAGCCCACTTGGCTGCCCAATTTTCACACTGTAGGTTGATGGGTTGGTTTCCAGTAAGAGTTTGAATTTTTAGGTTTCACTCTGTTTTCTCCTATTTAGATAGATGTGTTGGGAACTCTAAATGAAACCCGGGTTGTGCTCGCTCTTTGAAAATTGACAAAATAAAGTAGTTCTAAGTTCTGTCACTATGGTTTGTTTCCTCTTGAAGCAGCCCTACCTAGAGACTGCCTAAACACACTTTCATTGGAAAGGTGTGCCAAGCGTCCAAAATTACTGGTTTTCTGAAATCTCGGCAAACATTTTTTCACCCAATCTTGATGATTCTCTGTGGTAGTGATCAGTTCACTAAGCCCACTTGGCTGCACAATTTTCACTCTTCTAGGTTGAAGCGTTGGTTTCCAGTAAGAGTTTGAATTTTTAGGTTTCACTCTGTTTTCTCCTATATAGATAGATGTGTTTGGAACTGTAAATGATACAAGGTTTGTGCTAGATCTTTGAAAATTGACAAAATAAAGTAGTTTTAGGTTCTGTGTCTATGGTTTGTTTCCTCTTGAAGCAGCCCTAACTAGAGACTGCCTAAATACACTTTCATTAGAAAGGTGTGCCAAGCGTCCAAAAGTACTGGTTTTCTGAAATCTCGGCAAACATTTTTTCACCCAATCTTGATGATTCTCTGTGGTAATGACCAGTTCACTATGTCCACTTGGCTGCCCAGTTTTCACTATTCTATGTTGAAGCGTTCGTTTCCAGTAAGAGTTTGAATTTTTAGGTTTCACTCTGTTTTCTCCTATATAGATAGATGTGTTGGGAACTCTAAATGAAACACGGTTTGTGCTACCTCTTTGAAAATTGACAAAATAAAGTATTTCTAAGTTCTGACTCTAAGGTTTGTTTCCTCTTGAAGCAGCCCTAAGCAAAGACTGCCTAAATATATTTTCATTGGAAAGGTGTGCCAAGCGTCCAAAAGTACTGGTTTTCTGAAATCTCGGCAAACCTTCTTTCACCCAATCTTGATGAGACATTGTGGTAATGATCAGTTCAATAAGCCCACCTGGCTGACCAATTTTCACTCTTCTAGGTTGAAGCGTTCCTTTCCAGTAAGAGTTTGAATTTTTAGGTTTCACTTTGTTTTCTCCTATATAGATAGATGTGTTTGGAACTCTAAATGAAACACGGTTTGTGCTAGCTCTTTGAAAATTGACAAAATAAAGTAGTTTTAGGTTCTGTCTCTATGGTTTGTTTCCTCTTGAAGCAGCCCTATCTGGAGACTGCCTAAATACACTTTCATTGGAAACGTGTGCCAAGCGTCCAAAAGTACTGGTTTTCTGAAATCTCGGCAAACATTTTTTCACCCAATCTGGATGATTCTCTGTGGTAGTGATCAGTTCCCTAATCCCACTTGGCTGCCCAATTTTCACTCTTCTATGTTGAAGCGTTCGTTTCCAGTAAGAGTTTGAATTTTTAGGTTTCACTCTCTTTTCTCCTATATAGATAGATGTGTTGGGAACTCTAAATGAAACACGGTTTGTGCTAGATCTTTGAAAATTGACAAAATAAAGTAGTTTTAGGTTCTGTCTCTATGGTTTTTTCCTCTTGAAGCAGCCCTAACTAGAGACTGCCTAAATACACTTTCATTGGAAAGGTGTGCCTAGCGTCCAAAAGTACTAGTTTTCTGAAATCTCGGCAAACATTTTTTCAACCAATCTTGATGATTCTCTGTGGTAATGATCAGTTCACTAAGTCCACTTGACTGCCCAATTTTCACTCTTCTAGGTTGAAGCGTTCGTTTCCAGTAAGAGTTTGAATTTTTATGTTTCACTCTGTTTTCTCCTATATAGATAGATGTGTTGGGAACTCTAAATGAAACACTGTTTGTGCTAGCTCTTTGAAAACTGACAAAATAAAGTAGTTCTAAGTTCTGTCTCTAAGATTTGTTTCCTCTTGAAGCATCCCTAAGCAGAGACTGCCTAAAGACATTTTCATTGGAAAGGTGTGCCAAGCGTCCAAAAGTACTGGTTTTCTGAAATCTCGGCAAACCTTTTTTCACCCAATCTTGATGATACTCTGTGGTAGTGATCAGTTCACTAAGTCCACTTGGCTGCCCAATTTTCACTCTTCTAGGTTGAAGCGTTCGTTTCCAGTAAGAGTTTGAATTTTTAGGTTTCACTCTGTTTTCTCCTATATAGATAGATGTGTTGGGAACTCTAAATGAAACATGATTTGTGCTAGCTCTTTGAAAATTGACAGAATGAAGTAGTGTTAGGTTCTGTCTCTATGGTTTGTTTCCTCTTGAAGCAGCCCTATCTGGAGACTGCCTAAATACACTTTCATTGGAAACGTGTGCCAAGCGTCCAAAAGTACTGGTTTTCTGAAATCTCGGCAAACATTTTTTCACCCAATCTGGATGATTCTCTGTGGTAGTGATCAGTTCCCTAATCCCACTTGGCTGCCCAATTTTCACTCTTCTATGTTGAAGCGTTCGTTTCCAGTAAGAGTTTGAATTTTTAGGTTTCACTCTCTTTTCTCCTATATAGATAGATGTGTTGGGAACTCTAAATGAAACACGGTTTGTGCTAGCTCTTTGAAAATTGACAAAATAAAGTAGTTTTAGGTTCTGTCTCTATGGTTTGTTTCCTCTTGAAGCAGCCCTAACTAGAGACTGCCTAAATACACTTTCATTAGAAAGGTGTGCCAAGCGTCCAAAAGTACTGGTTTTCTGAAATCTCGGCAAACATTTTTTCACCCAATCTTGATGATTCTCTGTGGTAATGACCAGTTCACTATGTCCACTTGGCTGCCCAGTTTTCACTCTTCTAGGTTGAAGCGTTCGTTTCCAGTAAGAGTTTGAATTTTTAGGTTTCACTCTGTTTTCTCCTATATAGATAGATGTGTTGGGAACTCTAAATGAAACACGGTTTGTGCTAGCTCTTTGATAATTGACAAAATAAAGTAGTTCTAAGTTCAGGTTCTATTATTTGTTTCCTCTTGAAGCAGCCCTACCTAGATACTGCCTAAATACACTATAATTGGAAAGGTGTGCCAAGCGTCCAAAAGTACTGGTTTTCTGAAATCTCGGCAAATATTTTTTCACCCAATCTTGATGTTTCTCTGTGGTAATGATCAGTTCACTAAGTCCACTTGGCTGGCCAATTTTCACTCTTCTAGGTTGAAGCGTTCGTTTCCAGTAAGAGTTTGAATTTTTAGGTTTCACTCTGTTTTCTCCTATATAGATATATGTTTTTGGAACTCTAAATGAAACACGGTTTGTGCTAGCTCTTTGATAATTGACAAAATAAAGTAGTTCTAAGTTCAGGTTCTATGGTTTGTTTCATCTTGAAGCAGCCCTACCTAGATACTGCCTAAATACACTATAATTGGAAAGGTGTGCCAAGCGTCCAAAAGTACTGGTTTTCTGAAATCTCGGCAAACATTTTTTCACCCAATCTTGATGATTCTCTGTGGTAGTGATCAGTTCACTAAGTCCACTTGGGTGCCCCATTTTCACTCTTCTAGGTTGAAGCGTTCGTTTCCAGTAAGAGTTTGAATTTTTAGGTATCACTCTGTTTTCTCCTATATAGATAGATGTGTTTGGAACTCTAAATGAAACACGGTTTGTGCTAGCTCTTTGAAAATTGACAAAATAAAGTAGTTCTAAGTTCTGTCTCTAAGGATTGTTTCCTCTTGAAGCAGCCCTACCTAGAGACTGCCTAAATACACTTTCATTTGAAAGGTGTGCCAAGCGTGCAAAAGTACTGGTTTTCTGAAATCTCGGCAAACATTTTTTCACCCAATCTTGATGATTCTCTGTGGTAATAACCAGTTCACTAAGTCCACTTGGCTGCCGAATTTTCACTCTTCTAGGTTGAAGAGTTCGTTTCCAGTAAGAGTTTGAATTTTTAGGTTTTATTCTGTTTTCTCCTATATAGATAGATGTGTTGGGAACGCTAAATGAAACACGGTTTGTGCTAGCTCTTTGAAAATTGACAAAATAAAGTAGTTCTACGTTCTGTCTCTAAGGTTTGTTTCCTCTTGAAGCAGCCCTAAGCAGAGAATGCCTAAAGACATTTTCATTGGAAAGGTGTGCCAAGCGTCCAAAGGTACTGGTTTTCTGAAATCTCGGCAAACCTTTTTTCACCCAATCTTGATGAGACATTGTGGTAATGATCAGTTCACTAAGCCCACTTGGCTGCCCAATTTTCACACTCTAGGTTGATGCGTTCGTTTCCAGTAAGAGTTTGACTTTTTAGGTTTCACTCTCTTTTCTCCTATATAGATAGATGTGTTGGGAACTATAAATGAAACACGGTTTGTGCTAGCTCTTTGAAAATTGACAAAATAAAGTAGTTCTAAGTTCTGTCTCTATGGTTTGTTTCCTCTTGAAGCAGCCCTAGGCAGAGACTGCCTGAAGACATTTTCATTGGAAAGGTGTGCCAAGCGTCCCAAAGTACTGGTTTTCTGAAATCTCGGCAAATATTTTTTCACCCAATCTTGATGATTCTCTGTGGTAGTGATCAGTTCACTAAGCAAACTTGGCTTCCCAATTTTCACTCTTCTAGGTTGATGCGTTCGTTTCCAGTAAGATTTTGAATTTTTAGGTTTCACTCTGTTTTCTCCTATATAGATAGATGTGTTGGGAACTCTAAATGAAACACGGTTTGTGCTAGCTCTTTGAAAATTGACAAAATAAAGTAGTTTTAGGTTCTGTCTTTAAGGTTTGTTTCCTCTTGAAGCAGCCTTAAGCAGAGACTGCCTAAAGACATTTTCATTGGAAAGGTGTGCCAAGCGTCCAAAAGTACTGGTTTTCTGAAATCTCGGCAAACGTTTTTTCACCCAATCTTGATGAGACATTGTGGTAATGATCAGTTCACTAAGCCCACTTGGCTGCCCAATTTTCACTCTTCTAGGTTGAAGCCTTCGCTTCCAGTTAGAGTTTGAAGTTTTAGGTTTCACTCTGTTTTCTCCTATATAGATAGATGTGTTGGGAACTCTAAATGAAACACGGTAGGTGCTAGCTTTTTGAAAATTGAAAAAAAAGTAGTTCCATGTTCTGTCTTTATGGTTTGTTTCCTCTTGAAGCAGCCCTAGGCAGAGAATGCCTAAAGACATTTTCATTGGAAAGGTGTGCCAAGCGTCCAAAAGTACTGGTTTTCTGAAATCTCGGCAAACCTTTTTTCAACCAATCTTGATGAGACATTGTGGTAATGGTCAGTTCACTAAGCCCACTTGGCTGCCCAATTTTCACACTCTAGGTTGAAGCGTTCTTTTCCAATAAGAGTTTGAATTTTTAGGTTTCACTCTGTTTTCTCCTATATAGATAGATGTGTTGGGAACTCTAAATGAAACACGGTTTGTGCTAGCTCTTTGAAAATTGACAAAATAAAGTAGTTCTAAGTTTTGTCTCTATGGTTTGTTTCCTATTGAAGCAGCCCTAACTAGAGACTGCCTAAAAACATTTTCATTGGAAAGGTGTGCCAAGTGTGCAAAAGTACTGGTTTTCTGAAATCTCGGCAAACCTTTTTTCACCCAATCTTGATGATTCTCTGTGGTAATGATCAGTTCACTAAGTCCACTTGGCTGCCCATTTTTCACTCTTCTAGGTTGAAGCGTTCGTTTCCAGTAACAGTTTGAATTTTTAGGTTTCACTCTGTTTTCTCCCATATAGATAGATGTGTTGGGAACTCTAAATGAAACACGGTTTGTGCTAGCTCTTTGAAAATTGACAAAATAAAGTAGTTCTAAGTTCTGTCTCTAAGGTTTGTTTCCTCTTGAAGCAGCCCTAAGCAGAGACTACCTATAGATATTTTCATTGGAAAGGTGTGCCAAGCGTCCAAAATTACTGGTTTTCAGAAATCTCGGCAAAACTTTTTTCACCCAATCTTGATGAGACATTGTGGTAATGATCAGTTCACTAAGCCTACTTGGCTGCCCAATTTTCACACTCTAGGTTGAAGCGTTCGTTTCCAGTAAGAGTTTGAATTTTTAGGTTTCACTCTGTTTTCTCCTATATAGATAGATGTGTTGGGAACTCTAAATGAAACACGGTTTGTGCTAGCTCTTTGATAATTGACAAAATAAAGTAGTTCTAAGTTCAGGTTCTATGGTTTGTTTCATCTTGAAGCAGCCCTACCTAGATACTGCCTAAATACACTATAATTGGAAAGGTGTGCCAAGCGTCCAAAAGTACTGGTTTTCTGAAATCTCGGCAAACATTTTTTCACCCAATCTTGATGATTCTCTGTGGTAGTGATCAGTTCACTAAGTCCACTTGGCTGCCCCATTTTCACTCTTCTAGGTTGAAGCGTTCGTTTCCAGTAAGAGTTTGAATTTTTAGGTATCACTCTGTTTTCTCCTATATAGATAGATGTGTTTGGAACTCTAAATGAAACACGGTTTGTGCTAGCTCTTTGAAAATTGACAAAATAAAGTAGTTCTAAGTTCTGTCTCTAAGGATTGTTTCCTCTTGAAGCAGCCCTACCTAGAGACTGCCTAAATACACTTTCATTTGAAAGGTGTGCCAAGCGTGCAAAAGTACTGGTTTTCTGAAATCTCGGCAAACATTTTTTCACCCAATCTTGATGATTCTCTGTGGTAATAACCAGTTCACTAAGTCCACTTGGCTGCCGAATTTTCACTCTTCTAGGTTGAAGCGTTCGTTTCCAGTAAGAGTTTGAATTTTTAGGTTTTATTCTGTTTTCTCCTATATAGATAGATGTGTTGGGAACGCTAAATGAAACACGGTTTGTGCTAGCTCTTTGAAAATTGACAAAATAAAGTAGTTCTACGTTCTGTCTCTAAGGTTTGTTTCCTCTTGGAGCAGCCCTAAGCAGAGAATGCCTAAAGACATTTTCATTGGAAAGGTGTGCCAAGCGTCCAAAGGTACTGGTTTTCTGAAATCTCGGCAAACATTTTTTCACCCAATCTTGATGAGACATTGTGGTAATGATCAGTTCACTAAGCCCACTTGGCTGCCCAATTTTCACACTCTAGGTTGATGCGTTCGTTTCCAGTAAAAGTTTGACTTTTTAGGTTTCACTCTCTTTTCTCCTATATAGATAGATGTGTTGGGAACTATAAATGAAACACGGTTTGTGCTAGCTCTTTGAAAATTGACAAAATAAAGTAATTCTAAGTTCTGTCTCTATGGTTTGTTTCCTCTTGAAGCAGCCCTAGGCAGAGACTGCCTAAAGACATTTTCATTGGAAAGGTGTGCCAAGCGTCCAAAAGTACTGGTTTTCTGAAATCTCGGCAAATATTTTTTCACCCAATCTTGATGATTCTCTGTGGTAGTGATCAGTTCACTAAGCAAACGTGGCTGCCCAATTTTCACTCTTCTAGGTTGAAGCGTTCGTTTCCAGTAAGAGTTTGAATTTTTAGGTTTCACTCTGTTTTTTCCTATATAGATAGATGTGTTGGGAACTCTAAATGAAACACGGTTTGTGCTAGCTGTTTGAAAATTGACAAAATAAAGTAGTTTTAGGTTCTGTCTTTAAGGTTTGTTTCCTCTTGAAGCAGCCCTAAGCAGAGACTGCCTAAAGACATTTTCATTGGAAAGGTGTGCCAAGCGTCCAAAAGTACTGGTTTTCTGAAATCTCGGCAAACCTTTTTTCACCCAATCTTGATGAGACATTGTGGTAATGATCAGTTCACTAAGCCCACTTGGCTGCCCAATTTTCACTCTTCTAGGTTGAAGCCTTCGCTTCCAGTTAGAGTTTGAAGTTTTAGGTTTCACTCTGTTTTCTCCTATATAGATAGATGTGTTGGGAACTCTAAATGAAACACGGTAGGTGCTAGCTTTTTGAAAATTGAAAAAAAAAGTAGTTCCATGTTCTGTCTCTATGGTTTGTTTCCTCTTGAAGCAGCCCTAGGCAGAGACTGCCTAAAGACATTTACATTGGAAAGGTGTGCCAAGCGTCCAAAAGTACTGGTTTTCTGAAATCTCGGCAAACATTTTTTCACCCAATCTTGATGATTCTCTGTGGTAATAACCAGTTCACTAAGTCCACTTGGCTGCCCAATTTTCACTCTTCTAGGTTGAAGCGTTCGTTTCCAGTAAGAGTTTAAATTTTTAGGTTTTACTCTGTTTTCTCCTATATAGATAGATGTGTTGGGAACTCTAAATGAAACACGGTTTGTGCTAGCTCTTTGAAAACTGACAAAATAAAGTAGTTCTACGTTCTGTCTCTAAGGTTTGTTTTCTCTTGAAGCAGCCCTAAGCAGAGACTTCCTAAAGACATTTTCATTGGAAAGGTGTGCCAAGCGTCCAAAGGTACTGGTTTTCTGAAATCTCGGCAAACCTTTTTTCACCCAATCTTGATGATTCTCTGTGGTAGTGATCAGTTCACTATGTCCACTTGGCTGCCCAATTTTCACTCTTCTAGGTTGAAGCGTTCGTTTCCAGTAAGAGTTTGAATTTTTAGGTTTCACTCTGTTTTCTCCTATATAGATAGATGTGTTGGGAACTCTAAATGAAACACGGTTTGTGCTAGCTCTTTGAAAATTGACAAAATAAAGTAGTTTTAGGTTCTGTCTTTAAGGTTTGTTTCCTCTTCAAGCAGCCTTAAGCAGAGACTACCTAAAGACATTTACATTTGAAAGGTGTGCCAAGCGTCCAAAAGTACTGGTTTTCTGAAATCTCGGCAAACATTTCTTCACCCAATCTGGATGATTCTCTGTGGTAGTGATCAGTTCAATAAGCCCACTTGGCTGCCCAATTTTCACTCTTCTAGGTTGAAGCGTTCATTTCCAGTAAGAGTTTGAATTTTTAGGTTTCACTCTGTTTTCTCCTATATAGATAGATGTGTTTGGAACTCTAAATGAAACACGGTTTGTGCTAGCTGTTTGAAAATTGACAAAATAAAGTAGTTTTAGGTTCTGTCTCTATGGTTTGTTTTTTCTTGAAGCAGCCCTAACTAGAGACTGCCTAAATACATTTTCATTGGAAAGGTGTGCCAAGCGTCCAAAAGTACTGGTTTTCTGAAATCTCGGCAAACATTTTTTCACCCAATCTTGATGATTCTCTGTGGTAATCATCAGTTCACTAAGTCCACTTGGCTGCCCATTTTTCACTCTTCTAGGTTGAAGCGTTCGTTTCCAGTAACAGTTTGAATTTTTAGGTTTCACTATGTTTTCTCCTATATAGATAGATGTGTTGGGAACACTAAATGAAACACGGTTTGTGCTAGCTCTTTGAAAATTGACAAAATAAAGTAGTTCTACGTTCTGTCTCTAAGGTTTGTTTCCTCTTGAAACAGCCCTAATCAGAGACTGCCTAAAGACATTTTCATTGGAAAGGTGTGCCAAGCGTCCAAAGGTACTGGTTTTCTGAAATCTCGGCAAACCTTTTTTCACCCAATCTTGATGAGACATTGTGGTAATGATAAGTTCACTAAGCCCACTTGGCTGTCCAATTTTCACACTCTAGGTTGATGCGTTCGTTTCCAGTAAGAGTTTGAATTTTTAGGATTCACTCTGTTTTCTCCTATATAGATAGATGTGTTGGGAACTCTAAATGAAACACGGTTTGTGCTAGCTCTTTGAAAATTGACAAAATAAAGTAGTTCTAAGTTCTGTCTCTATGGTTTGTTTCCTCTTGAAGCAGCCCTAGGCAGAGACTGTCTAAAGACATTTTCATTGGAAAGGTGTGCCAAGCGTCCAAAAGTACTGGTTTTCTGAAATCTCGGCAAACATTTCTTCACCCAATCTGGATAATTCTCTGTGGTAGTGATCAGTTCACTAAGCCCACTTGGCTGCCCAATTTTCACTCTTCTAGGTTGAAGCGTTCGTTTCCAGTAAGAGTTTGAATTTTTAGGTTTCACTCTGTTTTCTCCTATATAGATAGATGTGTTTGGAACTCTAAATGAAACACGGTTTGTGCTAGCTCTTTGAAAATTGACAAAATAAAGTAGTTTTAGGTTCTGTCTCTATGATTTGTTTTTTCTTGAAGCAGCCCTAACTAGAGACTGCCTATATACATTTTCATTGGAAAGGTGTGCCAAGTGTCCAAAAGTACTGGTTTTCTGAAATCTCGGCAAACATTCTTTCACCCAATCTTGATGATTCTCTGTGGTAATGATCAGTTCACTAAGTCCACTTGGCTGCCCATTTTTCACTCTTCTAGGTTGAAGCGTTCGTTTCCAGTAACAGTTTGAAATTTTAGGTTTCACTCTGTTTTCTCCCATATAGATAGATGTGTTGGGAACTCTAAATGAAACACGGTTTGTGCTAGCTCTTTGAAAATTGACAAAATAATGTAGTTCTAAGTTCTGACTCTAAGGTTTGTGTCCTCTTGAAGCAGCCCTAAGCAGAGACTGCCTAAAGACATTTTCATTGGAAAGGTGTGCCAAGCGTCCAAAAGTACTGGTTTTCAGAAATCTCGGCAAACATTTTTTCACCCAATCTTGATGAGACATTGTGGTAATGATCAGTTCACTAAGCCCACCTGGTTGCCCAATTTTCACTCTTCTAGGTTGAAGCGTTCGTTTCCAGTAAGAATTTGAAATTTTATGTTTCACTCTGTTTTCTCCTATATAGATAGATGTGTTTGGAACTGTAAATGAAACAAGGTTTGTGCTAGCTCTTTGAAATTTGTCAAAATAAAGTAGTTTTAGGTTCTGTCTCTATGGTTTGTTTCCTCTTGAAGTAGCCCTACCTAGAGAATGCCTAAATACACTTTCATTGGAAAGGTGTGCCAAGCGTCCAAAAGTACTGGTTTTCTGAAATCTCGGCAAACATTTTTTCACCCATTCTTGATGATTCTCTGTGGTACTGATCAGTTCACTAGGTCCACTTGACTGCCCAATTTTCACTCTTCTAGGTTGAAGCGTTCGTTTCCAGTAACAGTTTGAATTTTTAGGTATTACTCTGTTTTCTCCTATATAGATAGATGTGTTGGGAACTCTAAATGAAACACGGTTTGTGCTAGCTCTTTGAAAATTGACAAAATAAAGTAGTTCTAAGTTCTGTCTCTAAGGTTTGTTTCCTCTTGAAGCACCCCTAAGCAGAGACTGCCTAAAGACATTTTCATTGGAAAGGTGTGCCAAGCGTCCAAAAGTACTGGTTTTCTGAAATCTCGGCAAACCTTTTTTTCACCCAATCTTGATGATTCTCTGTGGTAGTGATCAGTGCACTAAGTCCACTTGGCTGCCCAATTTTCACTCTTCTAGGTTGAAGCATTTGTTTCCAGAAAGAGTATGAATTTTTAGGTTTCACTCTGTTTTCTCCTATATAGATACATGTGTTGGGAACTCTAAATGAAACACGGTTTGTGCTAGCTCTTTGAAAATTGACAAAATAAAGTAGTTTTAGGTTCTGTCTCTATGGTTTGTTTTTTCTTGAAGCAGCCCTAACTAGAGACTGCCTACATACATTTTCATTGGAAAGGTGTGCCAAGTGTCCAAAAGTACTGGTTTTCTGAAATCTCGGCAAACATTTTTTCACCCAATCTTGATGATTCTCTGTGGTAATAATCAGTTCAATAAGTCCACTTGGCTGCCCATTTTTCACTCTTCTAGGTTGAAGCGTTCGTTTCCAGTAACAGTTTGAATTTTTAGGTTTCACTCTGTTTTCTCCCATATAGATAGATGTGTTGGGAACTCTAAATGAAACACGGTTTGTGCTAGCTCTTTGAAAATTGACAAAATAAAGTAGTTCTAAGTTCTGTCTCTAAGGTTTGTTTCCTCTTGAAGCAGCCCTAAGCAGAGACTGCCTAAAGACCTTTTCATTGGAAAGGTGTGCCAAGCGTCCAAAAGTACTGGTTTTCAGAAATCTCGGCAAACATTTTTTCACCCAATCTTGATGAGACATTGTGGTAATGATCAGTTCACTAAGCCCACCTGGCTGCCCAATTTTCACTCTTCTAGGTTGAAGCGTTCGTTTCCAGTAAGAGTTTGAATTTTTAGGTTTCACTCTGTTTTCTCCTATATAGATAGATGTGTTGGGAACTCTAAATGAAACACGGTAGGTGCTAGCTTTTTGAAAATTGAAAAAAAAAGAAGTTCTAAGTTCTGTCTCTATGGTTTGTTTCCTCTTGAAGCAGCCCTAGGCAGAGACTGCCTAATGACATTTTCATTGGAAAGGTGTGCCAAGCGTCCAAAAGTACTGGTTTTCTGAAATCTTGGCAAACATTTTTTCACCCAATCTTGATGATTCTCTGTGGTAGTGATCAGTTCACCAAGCCCACTTGACTGCCCAATTTTCACTCTTCTAGGTTGAAGCGTTCGTTTAAAGTAAGAGTTTGAATTTTTAGGTTTCACTCTGTTTTCTCCTATATAGATAGATGTGTTGGGAACTCTAACTGAAACACGGTTTGTGCAAGCTCTTTGAAAATTGACAAAATAAAGTAGTTTTAGGTTCTGTCTCTATGGTTCGTTGCCTCTTGAAGCAGCCCTATCTGGAGACTGCCTAAATACACTTTCTTTGGAAAGGTGTGCCAAGCGTCCAAAAGTACAGGTTTTCTGAAATCTCGGCAAACATTTTTTCACCCAATCTTGATGATTCTCTGTGGTAGTGATCAGTTCACTAAGTCAACTTGGCTGCCCAATTTTCACTCTTCTAGGTTGAAGCGTTCGTTTCCAGTAAGAGTTTGAATTTTTAGGTTTCACTCTGTTTTCTCCTATATAGATAGATGTGTTTGGAACTCTAAATGAAACACGGTTTGTGCTAGATATTTGAAAATTGACAAATTAAAGTAGTTTTAGGTTCTGTCTCTATGTTTTGTTTCCTCGTGAAGCAGCCCTAACTAGAGTCTGCCTAAATACACTTTCATTGGAAAGGTGTGAAAAGCGTCCAAAAGTACTGGTTTTCTGAAATCTCGGCAAACATTTTTTCACCCAATCTTGATGAGACATGGTGGTAATGATCAGTTCACTAAGCCCAGTTGGCTGCCCAATTTTCACACTCTAGGTTGATGCGTTGGTTTACAGTAAGAGTTTGAATTTTTAGGTTTCACTCTGTTTTCTCCTATATAGATAGATGTATTGGGAACTCTAAATGAAACACGGTTTGTGCTAGCTCTTTGAAAATTGACAAAATAAAGTAGTTCTAAGTTCTGTCTCTATGGTTTGTTTCCTCTTGAAGCAGCCCTACCTAGAGACTGCCTAAATACACTTTCATTGGGAAGGTGTGCCAAGTGTCCAAAAGTACTGCTTTTCTGAAATCTCGGCAAACATTTTTTTCACCCAATCTTGATGATTCTCAGTAGTAATGATCAGTTCACTAAGTCCACTTGGCTGCCCAATTTTCACTCTTCTAGGTTTAAGCGTTCGTTTCCAGTAAGAGTTTGAATTTTTAGGTTTCACTCTGTTTTCTCCTATATAGATAGATGTGTTTGGAATTCTAAATGAAACACGGTTTGTGCTAGCTCTTTGAAATTTGACAAAATAAAGTAGTTTTGCGTTCTGTCTCTGTGGTTTGTTTCCTCTTGAAGCAGCCCTACCTATAGACTGCCTAAATACACTTTCATTGAAAAGGTGTGCCAAGCGTCCAAAAGTACTGGTTTTCTGAAATCTCGGCAAACATTTTTTCACCCAATCATGATGATTCTCTGTGGTAGTCATCAGTTCACTAAGTCTACTTGGCTGCCCAATTTTCACTCTTCTAGGTTGAAGCGTTCGTTTCCAGTAAGAGTTTGAATTTTTAGGTATCACTCTGTTTTCTCCTATATAGATAGATGTATTGGGAACTCTAAATGAAACACGGTTTGTGCTAGCTCTTTGAAATTTGACAAAATAAAGTAGTTCTAAGTTCTGTCTCTAAGGTTTGTTTCCTCTTGAAGCAGCCCTAAGCAGAGACTGCCTAAAGACATTTTCATTGGAAAGGTGTGCCAAGCGTCCAAAGGTACTGGGTTTCTGAATCTCGGCAACCTTGTTTCACCCAATCTTGATGAGACATTGTGGTAATGATCAGTTCACTAAGCCCACCTGGCTGCCCAATTTTCACTCTTCTAGGTTGAAGCGTTCGTTTCCAGTAAGAGTTTGAATTTTTAGGTTTCACTCTGTTTTCTCCTATATAGATAGATGTGTTGGGAACTCTAAAATGAAACACGGTAGGTGCAAGCTTTTTGAAAATTGAAAAAAAAAGTAGTTCTAAGTTCTGCTCTATGGTTTGTTTCCTCTTGAAGCAGTCCTAGGCAGAGACTGCCTAAAGACATTTCATTGGAAAGGTGTCCCAAGCGTCCAAAAGTACTGGTTTTCTTAAATCTCGGCAAACATTTTTTCACCCATTCTGGATGATTCTCTGTGGTAGTGATCAGTTCACTAAGTCCACTTGGCTGCCCAATTTTCACACTCTAGGTTGAAGCGTTCGTTTCCAGTAAGAGTTTGAATTTAGGTTTCACACTGTTTTCTCCTATATAGAGAGATGTGTTGGGAACTCTAAATGAAACACGGTTTGTGCTTGCTCTTTGAAAATTGACAAAATAAGTAGTTTTAGGTTCTGTCTCTATGGTTTGTTTCCTCTTGAAGGAGCCCTACCTAGAGACTGTCTAAATACACTTTCATTGGAAAGGTGTGCCAAGCGTCCAAAATACTGGTTTTCTGAAATCTCGGCAAACATTTTTTCACCCAATCTTGATGATTCTCTGTGGTAGTGATCAGTTCACTAAGCCCACTTGGCTGCCCAATTTTCACTCTTCTAGGTTGAAGCGTTCATTTCAAGAAAGAGTTTGAATTTTTAGGTTTCACTCCGTTTTCTCCTATATAGATAGATGTGTTGGGAACTCTAAATGAAACACGGTTTGTGCTAGATCTTTGAAAATTGACAAAATAAGTAGTTTTAGGTTCTGTGTCTATGGTTTGTTTCCTCTTGAAGCAGCCCTAACTAGAGACTGCCTAAATAAACTTTCATTGGAAAGGTGTGCCAAGCGTCCAAAAGTACTGGTTTTCTGAAATCTCGGTAAACCTTTTTTCACCCAATCTTGATGAGACATTGTGGTAATGATCAGTTCACTAAGACCACTTGGCTGCCCAATTTTCACACTCTAGGTTGAAGCGTTCGTTTCCAGTAAGAGTTTGAATTTTTAGGTTTCACTCTGTTTTCTCCTATATAGATAGATGTGTTTGGAACTCTAAATGAAACACGGTTTGTGCTAGATATTTGAAAATTGACAAATTAAAGTAGTTTTAGGTTCTGTCTCTATGTTTTGTTTCCTCTTGAAGCAGCCCTAACTAGAGTCTGCCTAAATACACTTTCATTGGAAAGGTGTGAAAAGCGTCCAAAAGTACTGGTTTTCTGAAATCTCGGCAAACATTTTTTCACCCAATCTTGATGAGACATGGTGGTAATGATCAGTTCACTAAGCCCAGTTGGCTGCCCAATTTTCACACTCTAGGTTGATGCGTTGGTTTACAGTAAGAGTTTGAATTTTTAGGTTTCACTCTGTTTTCTCCTATATAGATAGATGTATTGGGAACTCTAAATGAAACACGGTTTGTGCTAGCTCTTTGAAAATTGACAAAATAAAGTACTTCTAAGTTCTGTCTCTATGGTTTGTTTCCTCTTGAAGCAGCCCTACCTAGAGACTGCCTAAATACACTTTCATTGGGAAGGTGTGCCAAGTGTCCAAAAGTACTGCTTTTCTGAAATCTCGGCAAACATTTTTTTCACCCAATCTTGATGATTCTCAGTAGTAATGATCAGTTCACTAAGTCCACTTGGCTGCCCAATTTTCACTCTTCTAGGTTTAAGCGTTCGTTTCCAGTAAGAGTTTGAATTTTTAGGTTTCACTCTGTTTTCTCCTATATAGATAGATGTGTTTGGAATTCTAAATGAAACACGGTTTGTGCTAGCTCTTTGAAATTTGACAAAATAAAGTAGTTTTGCGTTCTGTCTCTATGGTTTGTTTCCTCTTGAAGCAGCCCTACCTATAGACTGCCTAAATACACTTTCATTGAAAAGGTGTGCCAAGCGTCCAAAAGTACTGGTTTTCTGAAATCTCGGCAAACATTTTTTCACCCAATCATGATGATTCTCTGTGGTAGTCATCAGTTCACTAAGTCTACTTGGCTGCCCAATTTTCACTCTTCTAGGTTGAAGCGTTCGTTTCCAGTAAGAGTTTGAATTTTTAGGTATC
Organism: Callospermophilus lateralis; assembly: GCF_048772815.1. Classification (NCBI taxonomy): domain Eukaryota; kingdom Metazoa; phylum Chordata; class Mammalia; order Rodentia; family Sciuridae; genus Callospermophilus; species Callospermophilus lateralis. Next base: position 74,758 of record NW_027515113.1, read on the forward strand.
ACTCTGTTTTCTCCTATATAGATAGATGTGTTGGGAACTCTAAATGAAACACGGTTTGTGCTAGCTCTTTGAAATTTGACAAAATAAAGTAGTTCTAAGTTCTGTCTCTAAGGTTTGTTTCCTCTTGAAGCAGCCCTAAGCAGAGACTGCCTAAAGACATTTTCATTGGAAAGGTGTGCCAAGCGTCCAAAAGTACTGGTTTTCTGAAATCTCGGCAAACCTTTTTTCACCCAATCTTGATGAGACATTGTGGTAATGATCAGTTCACTAAGCCCACCTGGCTGCCCAATTTTCACTCTTCTAGGTTGAAGCGTTCGTTTCCAGTAAGAGTTTGAATTTTTAGGTTTCACTCTGTTTTCTCCTATATAGATAGATGTGTTGGGAACTCTAAATGAAACACGGTAGGTGCTAGCTTTTTGAAAATTGAAAAAAAAAGTAGTTCTAAGTTCTGTCTCTATGGTTTGTTTCCTCTTGAAGCAGTCCTAGGCAGAGACTGCCTAAAGACATTTTCATTGGAAAGGTGTCCCAAGCGTCCAAAAGTACTGGTTTTCTTAAATCTCGGCAAACATTTTTTCACCCAATCTGGATGATTCTCTGTGGTAGTGATCAGTTCACTAAGTCCACTTGGCTGCCCAATTTTCACACTCTAGGTTGAAGCGTTCGTTTCCAGTAAGAGTTTGAATTTTTAGGTTTCACACTGTTTTCTCCTATATAGATAGATGTGTTGGGAACTCTAAATGAAACACGGTTTGTGCTTGCTCTTTGAAAATTGACAAAATAATGTAGTTTTAGGTTCTGTCTCTATGGTTTGTTTCCTCTTGAAGGAGCCCTACCTAGAGACTGTCTAAATACACTTTCATTGGAAAGGTGTGCCAAGCGTCCAAAATACTGGTTTTCTGAAATCTCGGCAAACATTTTTTCACCCAATCTTGATGATTCTCTGTGGTAGTGATCAGTTCACTAAGCCCACTTGGCTGCCCAATTTTCACTCTTCTAGGTTGAAGCGTTCATTTCAAGAAAGAGTTTGAATTTTTAGGTTTCACTCCGTTTTCTCCTATATAGATAGATGTGTTGGGAACTCTAAATGAAACACGGTTTGTGCTAGATCTTTGAAAATTGACAAAATAAAGTAGTTTTAGGTTCTGTGTCTATGGTTTGTTTCCTCTTGAAGCAGCCCTAACTAGAGACTGCCTAAATAAACTTTCATTGGAAAGGTGTGCCAAGCGTCCAAAAGTACTGGTTTTCTGAAATCTCGGTAAACCTTTTTTCACCCAATCTTGATGAGACATTGTGGTAATGATCAGTTCACTAAGACCACTTGGCTGCCCAATTTTCACACTCTAGGTTGAAGATTTCGTTTCCAGTAAGAGTTTGAATTTTTATGTTTCACTCTGTTTTCTCCTATACAGATAGATGTGTTGGGAACTCTAAATGAAACACGGTTTGTGTAGCTCTTTGAAAATTGACAAAATAAAGTAGTTCTAAGTTCTGTCTCTATGGTTTGTTTCCTCTTGAAGCAGCCCTACCTAGAGACTGCCTAAATACACTTTCATTGGAAAGGTGTGCCAAGCGTCCAAAAGTACTGGTTTTCTGAAGTCTCGGCAAACATTTTTTTCACCCAATCTTGTTGATTCTCTGTGGTAATGATCAGTTCACGAAGTCCACTTGGCTGCCCAATTTTCACTCTTCTAGGTTGAAGCGTTCGTTTCCAGTAAGAATTTGAAATTTTATGTTTCACTCTGTTTTCTCCCATATAGATAGATGTGTTTGGAACTCTAAATGAAACACGGTTTGTGCTAGCTCGTTGAAATTTGTCAAAATAATGTAGTTCTAAGTTCTGACTCTAAGGTTTGTTTCCTCTTGAAGCAGCCCTAAGCAGAGACTGCCTAAAGACATTTTCATTGGAAAGGTGTGCCAAGCGTCCAAAAGTACTGGTTTTCAGAAATCTCGGCAAACATTTTTTCACCCAATCTTGATGAGACATTGTGGTAATGATCAGTTCACTAAGCCCACCTGGTTGCCCAATTTTCACTCTTCTAGGTTGAAGCGTTCGTTTCCAGTAAGAATTTGAAATTTTATGTTTCACTCTGTTTTCTCCTATATAGATAGATGTGTTTGGAACTGTAAATGAAACACGGTTTGTGCTAGCTCTTTGAAATTTGTGAAAATAAAGTAGTTTTAGGTTCTGTCTCTATGGTTTGTTTCCTCTTGAAGTAGCCCTACCTAGAGAATGCCTAAATACACTTTCAACTTTCATTGGAAAGGTGTGCCAAGCGTCCAAAGTACTGGTTTTCTGAAATCTCGGCAAACATTTTTTCACCCAATCTTGATGATTCTCTGTGGTACTGATCAGTTCACTAGGTCCACTTGGCTGCCCAATTTTCACTCTTCTAGGTTGAAGCGTTCGTTTCCAGTAACAGTTTGAATTTTTAGGTATTACTCTGTTTTCTCCTATATAGATAGATGTGTTGGGAACTCTAAATGAAACACGGTTTGTGCTAGCTCTTTGAAAATTGACAAAATAAAGTAGTTCTAAGTTCTGTCTCTAAGGTTTGTTTCCTCTTGAAGCACCCTAAGCAGAGACTGCCTAAAGACATTTTCATTGGAAAGGTGTGCCAAGCGTCCAAAAGTACTGGTTTTCTGAAATCTCGGCAAACCTTTTTTTCACCCAATCTTGATGATTCTCTGTGGTAGTGATCAGTGCACTAAGTCCACTTGGCTGCCCAATTTTCACTCTTCTAGGTTGAAGCATTTGTTTCCAGAAAGAGTTTGAATTTTTAGGTTTCACTCTGTTTTCTCCTATATAGATACATGTGTTGGGAACTCTAAATGAAACACGGTTTGTGCAGCTCTTTGAAAATTGACAAAATAAAGTAGTTTTAGGTTCTGTCTCTATGGTTTGTTTTTTCTTGAAGCAGCCCTAACTAGAGACTGCCTATATACATTTTCATTGGAAAGGTGTGCCAAGTGTCCAAAAGTACTGGTTTTCTGAAATCTCGGCAAACATTTTTTCACCCAATCTTGATGATTCTCTGTGGTAATAATCAGTTCACTAAGTCCACTTGGCTGCCCATTTTTCACTCTTCTAGGTTGAAGCGTTCGTTTCCAGTAACAGTTTGAATTTTTAGGTTTCACTCTGTTTTCTCCCATATAGATAGATGTGTTGGGAACTCTAAATGAAACACGGTTTGTGCTAGCTCTTTGAAAATTGACAAAATAAAGTAGTTCTAAGTTCTGTCTCTAAGGTTTGTTTCCTCTTGAAGCAGCCCTAAGCAGTGACTGCCTAAAGACATTTTCATTGGAAAGGTGTGCCAAGCGTCCAAAAGTACTGGTTTTCAGAAATCTCGGCAAACGTTTTTTCACCCAATCTTGATGAGACATTGTGGTAATGATCAGTTCACTAAGCCCACCTGGCTGCCCAATTTTCACTCTTCTAGGTTGAAGCGTTCGTTTCCAGTAAGAGTTTGAATTTTTAGGTTTCACTCTGTTTTCTCCTATATAGATAGATGTGTTGGGAACTCTAAATGAAACACGGTAGGTGCTAGCTTTTTGAAAATTGAAAAAAAAAGAAGTTCTAAGTTCTGTCTCTATGGTTTGTTTCCTCTTGAAGCAGCCCTAGGCAGAGACTGCCTAATGACATTTTCATTGGAAAGGTGTGCCAAGCGTCCAAAAGTACTGGTTTTCTGAAATCTTGGCAAACATTTTTTCACCCAATCTTGATGATTCTCTGTGGTAGTGATCAGTTCACCAAGCCCACTTGACTGCCCAATTTTCACTCTTCTAGGTTGAAGCGTTCGTTTAAAGTAAGAGTTTGAATTTTTAGGTTTCACTCTGTTTTCTCCTATATAGATAGATGTGTTGGGAACTCTAAATGAAACACGGTTTGTGCTAGCTCTTTGAAATTTGACAAAATAAAGTAGTTCTAAGTTCTGTCTCTAAGGTTTGTTTCCTCTTGAAGCAGCCCTAAGCAGAGACTGCCTAAAGACATTTTCATTGGAAAGGTGTGCCAAGCGTCCAAAAGTACTGGTTTTCTGAAATCTCGGCAAACCTTTTTTCACCCAATCTTGATGAGACATTGTGGTAATGATCAGTTCACTAAGCCCACCTGGCTGCCCAATTTTCACTCTTCTAGGTTGAAGCGTTCGTTTCCAGTAAGAGTTTGAATTTTTAGGTTTCACTCTGTTATCTCCTATACAGATAGATGTGTTGGGAACTCTAAATGAAACACGGTAGGTGCTAGCTTTTTGAAAATTGAAAAAAAAAGTAGTTCTAAGTTCTGTCTCTATGGTTTGTTTCCTCTTGAAGCAGCCCTAGGCAGAGACTGCCTAAAGACATTTTCATTGGAAAGGTGTCCCAAGCGTCCAAAAGTACTGGTTTTCTTAAATCTCAGCAAACATTTTTTCACCCAATCTGGATGATTCTCTGTGGTAGTGATCAGTTCACTAAGTCCACTTGGCTGCCCAATTTTCACACTCTAGGTTGAAGCGTTCGTTTCCAGTAAGAGTTTGAATTTTTAGGTTTCACACTGTTTTCTCCTATATAGATAGATGTGTTGGGAACTCTAAATGAAACACGGTTTGTGCTTGCTCTTTGAAAATTGACAAAAATAAAGTAGTTTTAGGTTCTGTCTCTATGGTTTGTTTCCTCTTGAAGGAGCCCTACCTAGAGACTGTCTAAATACACTTTCATTGGAAAGGTGTGCCAAGCGTCCAAAATACTGGTTTTCTGAAATCTCGGCAAACATTTTTTCACCCAATCTTGATGATTCTCTGTGGTAGTGATCAGTTCACTAAGCCCACTTGGCTGCCCAATTTTTCACTCTTCTAGGTTGAAGCGTTCATTTCAAGAAAGCGTTTGAATTTTTAGGTTTCACTCCGTTTTCCTCCTATATAGATAGATGTGTTGGGAACTCTAAATGAAACACGGTTTGTGCTAGATCTTTGAAAATTGACAAAATAAAGTAGTTCTAAGTTCTGTCTCTAAGTTTTGTTTACTCTTGAACCACCCCTAAGCAGAGACTGCCTAAAGACATTTTCATTGGAAAGGTGTGCCCAGCGTCCAAAAGTACTGGTTTTCTGAAATCTCGGCAAACCTTTTTTTCACCCAAACTTGATGATTCTCTGTGGTAGTGATCAGTGCACTAAGTCCACTTGGCTGCCCAATTTTCACTCTTCTAGGTTGAAGCATTCGTTTCCAGAAAGAGTTTGAATTTTTAGGTTTCACTCTGTTTTCTCCTATATAGATACATGTGTTGGGAACTCTAAATGAAACACGGTTTGTGCTAGCTCTTTGAAAATTGACAAAATAAAGTAGTTTTAGGTTCTGTCTCTATGGTTTGTTGCCTCTTGAAGCAGCCCTATCTGGAGACTGCCTAAATACACTTTCATTGGAAATGTGTGCCAAGCGTCCAAAAGTACTGGTTTTGTGAAATCTCGGCAAACATTTTTTCACCCAATCTTGATGATTCTCTGTGGTAGTGATCAGTTCACTAAGTCAACTTGGCTGCCCAATTTTCACTCTTCTAGGTTGAAGCGTTCGTTTCCAGTAAGAGTTTGAATTTTTAGGTTTCACTCTGTTTTCTCCTATATAGATAGATGTGTTTGGAACTCTAAATGAAACACGGTTTGTGCTAGATCTTTGAAAATTGAAAAATAAAGTAGTTTTAGGTTCTGTCTCTATGGTTTGTTTCCTCCTGAAGCAGCCCTAACTAGAGACGGCCTAAATACACTTTCATTGGAAAGGTGTGCCAAGCGTCCAAAAGTACTGGTTTTCTGAAATCTCGGCAAACATTTTTTCACCCAATCTTGATGATTCTCTGTGGTAGTGATCAGTTCACTAAGCCCACTTGGCTGCCCAATTTTCACTCTTCTAGGTTGAAGCGTTCATTTCAAGAAAGAGTTTGAATTTTTAGGTTTCACTCCGTTTTCTCCTATATAGATAGATGTGTTGGGAACTCTAAATGAAACACGGTTTGTGCTAGATCTTTGAAAATTGACAAAATAAAGTAGTTTTAGGTTCTGTGTCTATGGTTTGTTTCCTCTTGAAGCAGCCCTAACTAGAGACTGCCTAAATAAACTTTCATTGGAAAGGTGTGCCAAGCGTCCAAAAGTACTGGTTTTCTGAAATCTCGGTAAACCTTTTTTCACCCAATCTTGATGAGACATTGTGGTAATGATCAGTTCACTAAGACCACTTGGCTGCCCAATTTTCACACTCTAGGTTGAAGCGTTCGTTTCCAGTAAGAGTTTGAATTTTTATGTTTCACTCTGTTTTCTCCTATACAGATAGATGTGTTGGGAACTCTAAATGAAACACGGTTTGTGTAGCTCTTTGAAAATTGACAAAATAAAGTAGTTCTAAGTTCTGTCTCTATGGTTTGTTTCCTCTTGAAGCAGCCCTACCTAGAGACTGCCTAAATACACTTTCATTGGAAAGGTGTGCCAAGCGTCCAAAAGTACTGGTTTTCTGAAGTCTCGGCAAACATTTTTTTCACCCAATCTTGTTGATTCTCTGTGGTAATGATCAGTTCACGAAGTCCACTTGGCTGCCCAATTTTCACTCTTCTAGGTTGAAGCGTTCGTTTCCAGTAAGAATTTGAAATTTTAGGTTTCACTCTGTTTTCTCCTATATAGATAGATGTGTTTGGAACTCTAAATGAAACACGGTTTGTGCTAGCTCTTTGAAATTTGTCAAAATAAATAGTTTTAGGTTCTGTCTCTATGGTTTGTTTCCTCTTGAAGTAGCCCTACCTAGAGAATGCCTAAATACACTTTCATTGGAAAGGTGTGCCAAGCGTCCAAAAGTACTGGTTTTCTGAAATCTCGGCAAATATTTTTTCACCCAATCTTGATGATTCTCTGTGGTACTGATCAGTTCACTACGTCCACTTGGCTGCCCATTTTTCACTCTTCTAGGTTGAAGCGTTCGTTTCCAGTAACAGTTTGAATTTTTAGGTTTCACTCTGTTTTCTCCCATATAGATAGATGTGTTGGGAACTCTAAATGAAACACGGTTTGTGCTAGCTCTTTGAAAATTGACAAAATAAAGTAGTTCTAAGTTCTGTCTCTAAGTTTTGTTTACTCTTGAACCACCCCTAAGCAGAGACTGCCTAAAGACATTTTCATTGGAAAGGTGTGCCAAGCGTCCAAAAGTACTGGTTTTCTGAAATCTCGGCAAACCTTTTTTTCACCCAATCTTGATGATTCTCTGTGGTAGTGATCAGTGCACTAAGTCCACTTGGCTGCCCAATTTCCACTCTTCTAGGTTGAAGCATTCGTTTCCAGAAAGAGTTTGAATTTTTAGGTTTCACTCTGTTTTCTCCTATATAGATACATGTGTTGGGAACTCTAAATGAAACACGGTTTGTGCTAGCTCTTTGAAAATTGACAAAATAAAGTAGTTTTAGGTTCTGTCTCTATGGTTTGTTGCCTCTTGAAGCAGCCCTATCTGGAGACTGCCTAAATACACTTTCATTGGAAATGTGTGCCAAGCGTCCAAAAGTACTGGTTTTGTGAAATCTCGGCAAACATTTTTTCACCCAATCTTGATGATTCTCTGTGGTAGTGATCAGTTCACTAAGTCAACTTGGCTGCCCAATTTTCACTCTTCTAGGTTGAAGCGTTCGTTTCCAGTAAGAGTTTGAATTTTTAGGTTTCACTCTGTTTTCTCCTATATAGATAGATGTGTTTGGAACTCTAAATGAAACACGGTTTGTGCTAGATCTTTGAAAATTGAAAAATAAAGTAGTTTTAGGTTCTGTCTCTATGGTTTGTTTCCTCCTGAAGCAGCCCTAACTAGAGACGGCCTAAATACACTTTCATTGGAAAGGTGTGCCAAGCGTCCAAAAGTACTGGTTTTCTGAAATCTCGGCAAACATTTTTTCACCCAATCTTGATGATTCTCTGTGGTAGTGATCAGTTCACTAAGCCCACTTGGCTGCCCAATTTTCACTCTTCTAGGTTGAAGCGTTCATTTCAAGAAAGAGTTTGAATTTTTAGGTTTCACTCCGTTTTCTCCTATATAGATAGATGTGTTGGGAACTCTAAATGAAACACGGTTTGTGCTAGATCTTTGAAAATTGACAAAATAAAGTAGTTTTAGGTTCTGTGTCTATGGTTTGTTTCCTCTTGAAGCAGCCCTAACTAGAGACTGCCTAAATAAACTTTCATTGGAAAGGTGTGCCAAGCGTCCAAAAGTACTGGTTTTCTGAAATCTCGGTAAACCTTTTTTCACCCAATCTTGATGAGACATTGTGGTAATGATCAGTTCACTAAGACCACTTGGCTGCCCAATTTTCACACTCTAGGTTGAAGCGTTCGTTTCCAGTAAGAGTTTGAATTTTTATGTTTCACTCTGTTTTCTCCTATACAGATAGATGTGTTGGGAACTCTAAATGAAACACGGTTTGTGTAGCTCTTTGAAAATTGACAAAATAAAGTAGTTCTAAGTTCTGTCTCTATGGTTTGTTTCCTCTTGAAGCAGCCCTACCTAGAGACTGCCTAAATACACTTTCATTGGAAAGGTGTGCCAAGCGTCCAAAAGTACTGGTTTTCTGAAGTCTCGGCAAACATTTTTTTCACCCAATCTTGTTGATTCTCTGTGGTAATGATCAGTTCACGAAGTCCACTTGGCTGCCCAATTTTCACTCTTCTAGGTTGAAGCGTTCGTTTCCAGTAAGAATTTTAAATTTTAGGTTTCACTCTGTTTTCTCCTATATAGATAGATGTGTTTGGAACTCTAAATGAAACACGGTTTGTGCTAGCTCTTTGAAATTTGTCAAAATAAATAGTTTTAGGTTCTGTCTCTATGGTTTGTTTCCTCTTGAAGTAGCCCTACCTAGAGAATGCCTAAATACACTTTCATTGGAAAGGTGTGCCAAGCGTCCAAAAGTACTGGTTTTCTGAAATCTCGGCAAATATTTTTTCACCCAATCTTGATGATTCTCTGTGGTACTGATCAGTTCACTACGTCCACTTGGCTGCCCATTTTTCACTCTTCTAGGTTGAAGCGTTCGTTTCCAGTAACAGTTTGAATTTTTAGGTTTCACTCTGTTTTCTCCCATATAGATAGATGTGTTGGGAACTCTAAATGAAACACGGTTTGTGCTAGCTCTTTGAAAATTGACAAAATAATGTAGTTCTAAGTTCTGACTCTAAGGTTTGTTTCCTCTTGAAGCAGCCCTAAGCAGAGACTGCCTAAAGACATTTTCATTGGAAAGGTGTGCCAAGCGTCCAAAAGTACTGGTTTTCAGAAATCTCGGCAAACCTTTTTTCACCCAATCTTGATGAGACATTGTGGTAATGATCAGTTCACTAAGCCCACCTGGTTGCCCAATTTTCACTCTTCTAGGTTGAAGCGTTCGTTTCCAGTAAGAATTTGAAATTTTATGTTTCACTCTGTTTTCTCCTATATAGATAGATGTGTTTGGAACTGTAAATGAAACACGGTTTGTGCTAGCTCTTTGAAATTTGTCAAATAAAGTAGTTTTAGGTTCTGTCTCTATGGTTTGTTTCCTCTTGAAGTAGCCCTACCTAGAGAATGCCTAAATACACTTTCATTGGAAAGGTGTGTCAAGCGTCCAAAAGTACTGGTTTTCTGAAATCTCGGCAAACATTTTTTCACCCATTCTTGATGATTCTCTGTGGTACTGATCAGTTCACTAGGTCCACTTGGCTGCCCAATTTTCACTCTTCTAGGTTGAAGCGTTCGTTTCCAGTAACAGTTTGAATTTTTAGGTATTACTCTGTTTTCTCCTATATAGATAGATGTGTTGGGAACTCTAAATGAAACACGGTTTGTGCTAGCTCTTTGAAAATTGACAAAATAAAGTAGTTCTAAGTTCTGTCTCTAAGGTTTGTTTCCTCTTGAAGCACCCCTAAGCAGAGACTGCCTAAGACATTTTCATTGGAAAGGTGTGCCAAGCGTCCAAAAGTACTGGTTTTCTGAAATCTCGGCAAACCTTTTTATCACCCAATCTTGATGATTCTCTGTGGTAGTGATCAGTGCACTAAGTCCACTTGGCTGCCCAATTTTCACTCTTCTAGGTTGAAGCATTTGTTTCCAGAAAGAGTTTGAATTTTTAGGTTTCACTCTGTTTTCTCCTATATAGATACATGTGTTGGGAACTCTAAATGAAACACGGTTTGTGCTAGCTCTTTGAAAATTGACAAAATAAAGTAGTTTTAGGTTCTGTCTCTATGGTTTGTTTTTTCTTGAAGCAGCCCTAACTAGAGACTGCCTATATACATTTTCATTGGAAAGGTGTGCCAAGTGTCCAAAAGTACTGGTTTTCTGAAATCTCGGCAAACATTTTTTCACCCAATCTTGATGATTCTCTGTGGTAATAATCAGTTCACTAAGTCCACTTGGCTGCCCATTTTTCACTCTTCTAGGTTGAAGCGTTCGTTTCCAGTAACAGTTTGAATTTTTAGGTTTCACTCTGTTTTCTCCCATATAGATAGATGTGTTGGGAACTCTAAATGAAACACGGTTTGTGCTAGCTCTTTGAAAATTGACAAAATAAAGTAGTTCTAAGTTCTGTCTCTAAGGTTTGTTTCCGCTTGAAGCAGCCCTAAGCAGAGACTGCCTAAAGACATTTTCTTTGGAAAGGTGTGCCAAGCGTCCAAAAGTACTGGTTTTCAGAAATCTCGGCAAACATTTTTTCACCCAATCTTGATGTGACATTGTGGTAATGATCAGTTCACTAAGCCCACCTGGCTGCCCAATTTTCACTCTTCTAGGTTGAAGCGTTCGTTTCCAGTAAGAGTTTGAATTTTTAGGTTTCACTCTGTTTTCTCCTATATAGATAGATGTGTTGGGAACTCTAAATGAAACACGGTAGGTGCTAGCTTTTTGAAAATTGAAAAAAAAAGAAGTTCTAAGTTCTGTCTCTATGTTTTGTTTCCTCTTGAAGCAGCCCTAACTAGAGTCTGCCTAAATACACTTTCATTGGAAAGGTGTGAAAAGCGTCCAAAAGTACTGGTTTTCTGAAATCTCGGCAAACATTTTTTCACCCAATCTTGATGAGGACATGGTGGTAATGATCAGTTCACTAAGCCCAGTTGGCTGCCCAATTTCACACTCTAGGTTGATGCGTTGGTTTACAGTAAGAGTTTGAATTTTTAGGTTTCACTCTGTTTTCTCCTATATAGATAGATGTATTGGAAACTCTAAATGAAACACGGTTTGTGCTAGCTCTTTGAAAATTGACAAAATAAAGTAGTTCTAAGTTCTGTCTCTATGGTTTGTTCCTCTTGAAGCAGCCCTACCTAGAGACTGCCTAAATACACTTTCATTGGGAAGGTGTGCCAAGTGTCCAAAAGTACTGCTTTTCTGAAATCTCGGCAAACATTTTTTTCACCCAATCTTGATGATTCTCAGTAGTAATGATCAGTTCACTAAGTCCACTTGGCTGCCCAATTTTCACTCTTCTAGGTTTTAAGCGTTCGTTCCAGTAAGTGTTTGAATTTTTAGGTATCACTCTGTTTTCTCATATATAGATAGATGTGTTGGGAACTCTAAATGAAACACGGTTTGTGCTAGCTCTTTGAAAATTGACAAAATAAAGTAGTTCTAAGTTCTGTCTCTAAGGTTTGTTTCCTCTTGAAGCACCCCTAAGCAGAGACTGCCTAAAGACATTTTCATTGGAAAGGTGTGCCAAGCGTCCAAAAGTACTGGTTTTCTGAAATCTCGGCAAATCTTTTTTTCACCCAATCTTGATGATTCTCTGTGGTAGTGATCAGTGCACTAAGTCCACTTGGCTGCCCAATTTTCACTCTTCTAGGTTGAAGCATTCGTTTCCAGAAAGAGTTTGAATTTTTAGGTATCACTCTGTTTTCTCCTATATAGATAGATGTGTTGGGAACTCTAAATGAAACACGTTTTGTGCTAGCTCTTTGAAATTTGACAAAATAAAGTAGTTCTAAGTTCTGTCTCTAAGGTTTGTTTCCTCTTGAAGCAGCCCTAAGCAGAGACTGCCTAAAGACATTTTCATTGGAAAGGTGTGCCAAGCGTCCAAAAGTACTGGTTTTCTGAAATCTCGGCAAACCTTTTTTCACCCAATCTTGATGAGACATTGTGGTAATGATCAGTTCACTAAGCCCACCTGGCTGCCCAATTTTCACTCTTCTAGGTTGAAGCGTTCGTTTCCAGTAAGAGTTTGAATTTTTAGGTTTCACTCTGTTTTCTCCTATATAGATAGATGTGTTGGGAACTCTAAATGAAACACGGTAGGTGCTAGCTTTTTGAAAATTGAAAAAAAAAGTAGTTCTAAGTTCTGTCTCTATGGTTTGTTTCCTCTTGAAGCAGCCCTAGGCAGAGACTGCCTAAAGACATTTTCATTGGAAAGGTGTCCCAAGCGTCCAAAAGTACTGGTTTTCTTAAATCTCGGCAAACATATTTTCACCCAATCTGGATGATTCTCTGTGGTAGTGATCAGTTCAATAAGTCCACTTGGCTGCCCAATTTTCACACTCTAGGTTGAAGCGTTCGTTTCCAGTAAGAGTTTGAATTTTTAGGTTTCACACTGTTTTCTCCTATATAGATAGATGTGTTGGGAACTCTAAATGAAACACGGTTTGTGCTTGCTCTTTGAAAATTGACAAAATAAAGTAGTTTTAGGTTCTGTCTCTATGGTTTGTTTCCTCTTGAAGGAGCCCTACCTAGAGACTGTCTAAATACACTTTCATTGGAAAGGTGTGCCAAGCGTCCAAAATACTGGTTTTCTGAAATCTCGGCAAACATTTTTTCACCCAATCTTGATGATTCTCTGTGGTAGTGATCAGTTCACTAAGCCCACTTGGCTGCCCAATTTTCACTCTTCTAGGTTGAAGCGTTCATTTCAAGAAAGAGGTTGAATTTTTAGGTTTCACTCCGTTTTCTCCTATATAGATAGATGTGTTGGGAACTCTAAATGAAACACGGTTTGTGCTAGATCTTTGAAAATTGACAAAATAAAGTAGTTTTAGGTTCTGTGTCTATGGTTTGTTTCCTCTTGAAGCAGCCCTAACTAGAGACTGCCTAAATAAACTTTCATTGGAAAGGTGTGCCAAGCGTCCAAAAGTACTGGTTTTCTGAAATCTCGGTAAAACTTTTTTCACCCAATCTTGATGAGACATTGTGGTAATGATCAGTTCACTAAGACCACTTGGCTGCCCAATTTTCACACTCTAGGTTGAAGCGTTCGTTTCCAGTAAGAGTTTGAATTTTTATGTTTCACTCTGTTTTCTCCTATACAGATAGATGTGTTGGGAACTCTAAATGAAACACGGTTTGTGTAGCTCTTTGAAAATTGACAAAATAAAGTAGTTCTAAGTTCTGTCTCTATGGTTTGTTTCCTCTTGAAGCAGCCCTACCTAGAGACTGCCTAAATACACTTTCATTGGAAAGGTGTGCCAAGCGTCCAAAAGTACTGGTTTTCTGAAGTCTCGGCAAACATTTTTTTCACCCAATCTTGTTGATTCTCTGTGGTAATGATCAGTTCACGAAGTCCACTTGGCTGCCCAATTTTCACTCTTCTAGGTTGAAGCGTTCGTTTCCAGTAAGAATTTGAAATTTTAGGTTTCACTCTGTTTTCTCCTATATAGATAGATGTGTTTGGAACTCTAAATGAAACACGGTTTGTGCTAGCTCTTTGAAATTTGTCAAAATAAATAGTTTTAGGTTCTGTCTCTATGGTTTGTTTCCTCTTGAAGTAGCCCTACCTAGAGAATGCCTAAATACACTTTCATTGGAAAGGTGTGCCAAGCGTCCAAAAGTACTGGTTTTCTGAAATCTCGGCAAACATTTTTTCACCCAATCTTGATGATTCTCTGTGGTACTGATCAGTTCACTACGTCCACTTGGCTGCCCAATTTTCACTCTTCTAGGTTGAAGCGTTCGTTTCCAGTAAGAGTTTGAATTTTTAGGTATTACTCTGTTTTCTCCTATATAGATAGATGTGTGTGGAACTCTAAATGAAACACGGTTTGTGCTAGCTCTTTGAAAATTGACAAAATAAAGTAGTTCTAAGTTCTGTCTCTAAGTTTTGTTTACTCTTGAACCACCCCTAAGCAGAGACTGCCTGAAGACATTTTCATTGGAAAGGTGTGCCAAGCGTCCAAAAGTACTGGTTTTCTGAAATCTCGGCAAACCTTTTTTCACCCAATCTTGATGATTCTCTGTGGTAGTGATCAGTGCACTAAGTCCACTTGGCTGCCCAATTTTCACTCTTCTAGGTTGAAGCATTCGTTTCCAGAAAGAGTTTGAATTTTTAGGTTTCACTCTGTTTTCTCCTATATAGATACATGTGTTGGGAACTCTAAATGAAACACGGTTTGTGCTAGCTCTTTGAAAATTGACAAAATAAAGTAGTTTTAGGTTCTGTCTCTATGGTTTGTTGCCTCTTGAAGCAGCCCTATCTGGAGACTGCCTAAATACACTTTCATTGGAAATGTGTGCCAAGCGTCCAAAAGTACTGGTTTTGTGAAAATCTCGGCAAACATTTTTTCACCCAATCTTGATGATTCTCTGTGGTAGTGATCAGTTCACTAAGTCAACTTGGCTGCCCAATTTTCACTCTTCTAGGTTGAAGCGTTCGTTTCCAGTAAGAGTTTGAATTTTTAGGTTTCACTCTGTTTTCTCCTATATAGATAGATGTGTTTGGAACTCTAAATGAAACACGGTTTGTGCTAGATCTTTGAAAATTGAAAAATAAAGTAGTTTTAGGTTCTGTCTCTATGGTTTGTTTCCTCCTGAAGCAGCCCTAACTAGAGACGGCCTAAATACACTTTCATTGGAAAGGTGTGCCAAGCGTCCAAAAGTACTGGTTTTCTGAAATCTCGGCAAACATTTTTTCACCCAATCTTGATGATTCTCTGTGGTAGTGATCAGTTCACTAAGCCCACTTGGCTGCCCAATTTTCACTCTTCTAGGTTGAAGCGTTCATTTCAAGAAAGAGTTTGAATTTTTAGGTTTCACTCCGTTTTCTCCTATATAGATAGATGTGTTGGGAACTCTAAATGAAACACGGTTTGTGCTAGATCTTTGAAAATTGACAAAATAAAGTAGTTTTAGGTTCTGTGTCTATGGTTTGTTTCCTCTTGAAGCAGCCCTAACTAGAGACTGCCTAAATAAACTTTCATTGGAAAGGTGTGCCAAGCGTCCAAAAGTACTGGTTTTCTGAAATCTCGGTAAACATTTTTTCACCCAATCTTGATGAGACATTGTGGTAATGATCAGTTCACTAAGACCACTTGGCTGCCCAATTTTCACACTCTAGGTTGAAGCGTTCGTTTCCAGTAAGAGTTTGAATTTTTATGTTTCACTCTGTTTTCTCCTATACAGATAGATGTGTTGGGAACTCTAAATGAAACACGGTTTGTGTAGCTCTTTGAAAATTGACAAAATAAAGTAGTTCTAAGTTCTGTCTCTATGGTTTGTTTCCTCTTGAAGCAGCCCTACCTAGAGACTGCCTAAATACACTTTCATTGGAAAGGTGTGCCAAGCGTCCAAAAGTACTGGTTTTCTGAAGTCTCGGCAAACATTTTTTTCACCCAATCTTGTTGATTCTCTGTGGTAATGATCAGTTCACGAAGTCCACTTGGCTGCCCAATTTTCACTCTTCTAGGTTGAAGCGTTCGTTTCCAGTAAGAATTTGAAATTTTAGGTTTCACTCTGTTTTCTCCTATATAGATAGATGTGTTTGGAACTCTAAATGAAACACGGTTTGTGCTAGCTCTTTGAAATTTGTCAAAATAAATAGTTTTAGGTTCTGTCTCTATGGTTTGTTTCCTCTTGAAGTAGCCCTACCTAGAGAATGCCTAAATACACTTTCATTGGAAAGGTGTGCCAAGCGTCCAAAAGTACTGGTTTTCTGAAATCTCGGCAAATATTTTTTCACCCAATCTTGATGATTCTCTGTGGTACTGATCAGTTCACTACGTCCACTTGGCTGCCCATTTTTCACTCTTCTAGGTTGAAGCGTTCGTTTCCAGTAACAGTTTGAATTTTTAGGTTTCACTCTGTTTTCTCCCATATAGATAGATGTGTTGGGAACTCTAAATGAAACACGGTTTGTGCTAGCTCTTTGAAAATTGACAAAATAATGTAGTTCTAAGTTCTGACTCTAAGGTTTGTTTCCTCTTGAAGCAGCCCTAAGCAGAGACTGCCTAAAGACATTTTCATTGGAAAGGTGTGCCAAGCGTCCAAAAGTACTGGTTTTCAGAAATCTCGGCAAACCTTTTTTCACCCAATCTTGATGAGACATTGTGG
The DNA here is from genome assembly GCF_048772815.1 of Callospermophilus lateralis. Taxonomy (NCBI): domain Eukaryota; kingdom Metazoa; phylum Chordata; class Mammalia; order Rodentia; family Sciuridae; genus Callospermophilus; species Callospermophilus lateralis. The sequence continues at coordinate 91,006 of NW_027515113.1, forward strand.
TAATGATCAGTTCACTAAGCCCACCTGGTTGCCCAATTTTCACTCTTCTAGGTTGAAGCGTTCGTTTCCAGTAAGAATTTGAAATTTTATGTTTCACTCTGTTTTCTCCTATATAGATAGATGTGTTTGGAACTGTAAATGAAACACGGTTTGTGCTAGCTCTTTGAAATTTGTCAAAATAAAGTAGTTTTAGGTTCTGTCTCTATGGTTTGTTTCCTCTTGAAGTAGCCCTACCTAGAGAATGCCTAAATACACTTTCATTGGAAAGGTGTGCCAAGCGTCCAAAAGTACTGGTTTTCTGAAATCTCGGCAAACATTTTTTCACCCATTCTTGATGATTCTCTGTGGTACTGATCAGTTCACTAGGTCCACTTGGCTGCCCAATTTTCACTCTTCTAGGTTGAAGCGTTCGTTTCCAGTAACAGTTTGAATTTTTTGGTATTACTCTGTTTTCTCCTATATAGATAGATGTGTTGGGAACTCTAAATGAAACACGGTTTGTGCTAGCTCTTTGAAAATTGACAAAATAAAGTAGTTCTAAGTTCTGTCTCTAAGGTTTGTTTCCTCTTGAAGCACCCCTAAGCAGAGACTGCCTAAAGACATTTTCATTGGAAAGGTGTGCCAAGCGTCCAAAAGTACTGGTTTTCCGAAATCTCGGCAAACCTTTTTTTCACCCAATCTTGATGATTCTCTGTGGTAGTGATCAGTGCACTAAGTCCACTTGGCTGCCCAATTTTCACTCTTCTAGGTTGAAGCATTTGTTTCCAGAAAGAGTTTGAATTTTTAGGTTTCACTCTGTTTTCTCCTATATAGATACATGTGTTGGGAACTCTAAATGAAACACGGTTTGTGCTAGCTCTTTGAAAATTGACAAAATAAAGTAGTTTTAGGTTCTGTCTCTATGGTTTGTTTTTTCTTGAAGCAGCCCTAACTAGAGACTGCCTATATACATTTTCATTGGAAAGGTGTGCCAAGTGTCCAAAAGTACTGGTTTTCTGAAATCTCGGCAAACATTTTTTCACCCAATCTTGATGATTCTCTGTGGTAATAATCAGTTCACTAAGTCCACTTGGCTGCCCATTTTTCACTCTTCTAGGTTGAAGCGTTCGTTTCCAGTAACAGTTTGAATTTTTAGGTTTCACTCTGTTTTCTCCCATATAGATAGATGTGTTGGGAACTCTAAATGAAACACGGTTTGTGCTAGCTCTTTGAAAATTGACAAAATAAAGTAGTTCTAAGTTCTGTCTCTAAGGTTTGTTTCCGCTTGAAGCAGCCCTAAGCAGAGACTGCCTAAAGACATTTTCTTTGGAAAGGTGTGCCAAGCGTCCAAAAGTACTTGTTTTCAGAAATCTCGGCAAACATTTTTTCACCCAATCTTGATGAGACATTGTGGTAATGATCAGTTCACTAAGCCCACCTGGCTGCCCAATTTTCACTCTTCTAGGTTGAAGCGTTCGTTTCCAGTAAGAGTTTGAATTTTTAGGTTTCACTCTGTTTTCTCCTATATAGATAGATGTGTTGGGAACTCTAAATGAAACACGGTAGGTGCTAGCTTTTTGAAAATTGAAAAAAAAAGAAGTTCTAAGTTCTGTCTCTATGGTTTGTTTCCTCTTGAAGCAGCCCTAGGCAGAGACTGCCTAATGACATTTTCATTGGAAAGGTGTGCCAAGCGTCCAAAAGTACTGGTTTTCTGAAATCTTGGCAAACATTTTTTCACCCAATCTTGATGATTCTCTGTGGTAGTGATCAGTTCACCAAGCCCACTTGACTGCCCAATTTTCACTCTTCTAGGTTGAAGCGTTCGTTTAAAGTAAGAGTTTGAATTTTTAGGTTTCACTCTGTTTTCTCCTATATAGATAGATGTGTTGGGAACTCTAACTGAAACACGGTTTGTGCAAGCTCTTTGAAAATTGACAAAATAAAGTAGTTTTAGGTTCTGTCTCTATGGTTTGTTGCCTCTTGAAGCAGCCCTATCTGGAGACTGCCTAAATACACTTTCATTGGAAAGGTGTGCCAAGCGTCCAAAAGTACAGGTTTTCTGAAATCTCGGCAAACATTTTTTCACCCAATCTTGATGATTCTCTGTGGTAGTGATCAGTTCACTAAGTCAACTTGGCTGCCCAATTTTCACTCTTCTAGGTTGAAGCGTTCGTTTCCAGTAAGAGTTTGAATTTTTAGGTTTCACTCTGTTTTCTCCTATATAGATAGATGTGTTTGGAACTCTAAATGAAACACGGTTTGTGCTAGATATTTGAAAATTGACAAATTAAAGTAGTTTTAGGTTCTGTCTCTATGTTTTGTTTCCTCTTGAAGCAGCCCTAACTAGAGTCTGCCTAAATACACTTTCATTGGAAAGGTGTGAAAAGCGTCCAAAAGTACTGGTTTTCTGAAATCTCGGCAAACATTTTTTCACCCAATCTTGATGAGACACGGTGGTAATGATCAGTTCACTAAGCCCAGTTGGCTGCCCAATTTTCACACTCTAGGTTGATGCGTTGGTTTACAGTAAGAGTTTGAATTTTTAGGTTTCACTCTGTTTTCTCCTATATAGATAGATGTATTGGGAACTCTAAATGAAACACGGTTTGTGCTAGCTCTTTGAAAATTGACAAAATAAAGTAGTTCTAAGTTCTGTCTCTATGGTTTGTTTCCTCTTG